>NC_060950.1:128283-170783 GCF_022045245.1 Lucilia cuprina | reverse complement strand
GTTTTATATTAAAATCTAAACAATTGAGTTTTATTTTTTGAGTTGTAATTTGTTACATATGATTTATGATAAGTAATAATTTTTCCAAAAAGGTTGTAATGAATTTCAACTTAAAATTTTAAGTTGTTATCGATAATACCAAATAGCAAAACAAATTTAAAATTTTATTACATTTGACAGCAGTAATTAACAAATTTGTGTATTATGAGAAAATTAATTTTTTAATTTCCTTAACATATTTCTTTGTGTATATTTTACGTAAGAAGACATTCAATTATCACCTCTTGAATAAACATCGTTAATCTGACCGTCCAGAACAATCATCTCCAGAGAAACATTCAACTATCGCCTCCCGAATATTCATTGCTCAACGATCATCTCCCAAATAATCATCGTTCAACTCCCGAACCACATCGTACACTTAGAGTAGAAATACAAACCAGCGGTTGCGTTTTCTGTTTCCCAGAGAAAATGTAAATTAAATGGAGTGCGGCTACGGTTGCGGATTTTGTAGTTTTTTGTTTTTGTATTTCATCAAAATCTTCGGTTAATACTCTAAGTGACGTAGAAGTAATGTCTGCTATTCGGGATATAACATACGACTGTGGGGATAATTTAATGGAATTCCTCGAGCGGTTGAAGGAACTGGCAGAATGCTACGGATTTAATATAGACCAACTGCTCTTTTCGTTATTGGAAATCTTGAATAATAAAGCATTGCAATTGTACAGTGTGAAAAGAGAACAGATAACTACCTGGGATAAGTTTAAAGAAGAAGCTTTTAGATTCATTTTACTGAAACGATATTTTGGAAATCTGAAAGAAAATATTTACCATCGCAAACAAGGTGTTAGAGAAAAGGCTATAGATAATATTATGTCCCGCCAGCACCCTGAATTGTAAAAGCTACCATAAACAAGTTTTGCAGGAATAAAATATATTTTTTATATTTTCCTTTTCTTTTTGTAGCAGTTTTTATTTTGTGATTAAAAAGAAATCCCAAATAAATAATGTAATTCTTGAAATATTGCACGCTGGTTAAACAATTAGATTTGACACTCGAATTGCAGCAGCATTCGTCAGTGTGTTTAGTTTTCCAATATGTACTTCTTTGGCTAACAATTATTATTTAGAGCTTAAAGTTTTAAGATTCGAACGTACTAAATTCTATTATACTACAAGTATGTATGTTTGTGGTCATACAAATGAATAATTACTTTATAATATGGAAACAAAACAACAATAAGCGGCAAATAAAAAGCGCTTTGCTTTGATCGCTCAGTACAACAATGCAAACGAAAATACCAACAATAAAATTACAAAACAATTTATAAAAATCATAAGTCCCAAATCCATTCCATCATCATCATTATTCGGTTACTGCTCACATTTCAGTATGAGTGTGTCGGTTCTATCTATGGATTAGGGTGATCGATTATTCAACATTTTTCATAATCTCGTTTTCAAAAAGTTGAATGTAAAAAAATCAAAAAATTCTTAAAACCTTAAACTTTCCTTGTAAAACATTCTTATTGGACCGATTAGTTTGTATGCATAATGAAGGCATTCGTTTTTGACAGTAAAAACTGTGGTCTAATAATTAATTTAAATCCTAATTATCACGTAATAATAATAATATAGATGTAATTTACGTCAACGTGTTAAATAACTAAGCAGTCGTGCAGTGAGTAGAACTTTTGACTAAAAAAACGCTTACACAACAATTTCCTTGTAAGCGAAATACTTTTTTAATAATTGTTTTCAGCGATCGGGCAAGTACTTGCCTCCAACGTTATCACCGTATTAAAAAAAAAGAAGTAGTGAAATGAGGTTTTATTAGCTTTTTAATTCTTTTTTCTTCAGTGTAAGTATTTCCTGGAAAGGACCCGAAATAGATTTTTGGGCCAATATTTCGATGTTGTGCAGATGTAAATACAAAATTGATATATCCACACTTTTTTGATGACCAGTATAATAAAAATGTTATCTCGATAGTAAATAGTTTAGTTAACTTATCACCATTTATATAAATATTAGTCGTGGGCTTCAATGATCAATTATAATAGATAAAATATTATTTTAAATTCGAAAAATATCTTGCCGATCACCCTAATTTCGACGTATGAATCTTTAGTCATATTTTTTTCAGTGAGCTTCTAAAACAAACATTCAACCACAACGAATCGCGTATGGCTTTTTAAACATTCATTGTACAATAAACATGTTAATATTGTTTGTTATTATTAGTACCAACAAACCAATAGTCAATCCAAACTACCAATGTATTTACGGTAATACTTTCATGCATTCCTTTGCAGAACAATATAAATGAACATTAATACTGTTGGAGCACGATTTGTAAACAAAACAACGTGGTTCTTTTCATTTCATTTAGATCTTTTGTTGTTTTTGTTTTGTTCAAAATCAGTTGAATTGAATAAAGAAAACAAAATAAAACAACAAATGCACATACATACTACCATACATACATATGTACATATATGTATAAAAATGAGACCGGTAAGAAGTGTTTGAGTGAGTAAGTGAGTGATAAGCAATGACGTTTTCGTTTTTAATAACCTTAATGTATGTATGTATGTATGTATGTATGTATGTATGTATGTATGTATGTATGTATGTATGTATGTATGTATGTATGTATGTATGTATGTATGTATGTATGTACGTATGTATGTATGTATGTATGTATGTATGTATGTATGTATGTACGTTAGACATATCAATATCAATTATTTAAAAAAACTGAACGTTAATGTTGCGAATATTCTTTTTTTATAATTAATAAATTTTGATAAATTTATTAATAAATTAAAAATTTTATTTCGATTCCAAATAAATAATAAAAAATTTAAAACAGTTGAACTTAATGATTGCAAGAACATAATATTATGATTTTTATAACAACACAAATGTTGTATTTCAATATACTTGTTTGTTTTTCTGTAAAATGTTTAAAAGTGTTGTTACGACAAATATATTGGGTTCTTTGAATACATTTTCATTTACGAATGGTAGCGTACTATAAAAATTAACTAGAAGTGAGTTTTATTAATATTCTATTTATGAATTTTATATTTCAATGAATTTAGGAGGCATAGTTTACATACAAAATTTTTTTATTCATACAAATATTTTTTTTAAAATATTTTTATTCGATGCCTTCGTCCAAAATTTGCTTTTCATATGATGGTAGCAACACAAGTGAGGAAAAAGATGTAAAATTTTCATCACAAATAACATAATTGAAGTACTTCCAATTTTTGTGAAAAATCTATGAATTTTACATTAGCGTGTCATTGGAGGGATGTTGTTCAATTTTGACAACTATGAACTACATCTAATCTTATTTATAGACGCAATAAAAACCCGATATTTGGATGTCAAAAATAAACCGAATTCGTTCAATGACATGCTTATGTTAATTTCATTGGTTTTTCACCAAAGTTTGATGTACTTCGAATATGTTATTTGTAGTGACTTTTCTACATCTCTTTCCTCACTTTTAACTGTGTTTCATTTGTAAGGCGTATTTCATTTGACTGACGTATTTATGTATTAAATATGAGAAAAATAGAAAAAAACATTTTTTAAAGTCCCTCAATTCCCTACCAGCGGAACAATGAAATACACGAATACTATATCAAAAGATATGTTCTAATTGAAACTTATATTCTACTACTTTTTGGCAATGTTTAAAACAGAATGCTTCCAAGTGATTCTATGAATTTTTTTAATGCCTGTCATAAGTGAAACAGATAGTTCCAAAAAACTGTTTATGTAGAATTTAATTGCTGTACTGGTATTTTTAAACGAGTTGTGTACGTTAAAGTAATTTTCTGATGAGATTTATACGGGAGGTAGGACAGACATGCGGATGGACGCCTAGATCGTATACATATATCATTATAAGAGCCGCAGTTTCCAATTTAAAATCTATTGGCATCGATTTGTTAGAGCATATTTTTGCATATTTTATCCAAAAGAGCATAATTATTGTATAAGCATATTTAAGGCATATTATCGAGCAATTTTTAGATATATGATGTTACTCAAAATATTTTGGGATTATCCATTCGTGAGCTGGACAGTTTTCAAGGAAATATCGTATGGGGGACACGATTTTCTTGTTAAATTCAATATTTTACCCAGCTTGGAATAATCTTTGTTATGTTTTATAATGGTTCCCAAAATATATCTAGTCTATCGATGGCCGCTCGTGGGCTGGACTGCTAACAAAGTCCCTTTTTATTTATTTTTTTAAATTTTGCAGTAGTTCTTAAACAAAATATACAATATGTGGTATCATTTGAAAGGTTTTGGCTTCAAGCCAAGTCTTGCAAAATTGTACATATGTACATTTTATTTTATTTGTGAAAAACCAAACAATTTTAAATATTGATTAATATTTAATCATTGGACGCGGCTTTAAACCCCCTTTTAAACGATACCACACATTAAATAATTTGCTTCAAAACAAAACAAAAATTAAAAAAAATCCAAAATACCTTTTTTTTAATTTGGTCCAGCTCACGAACGGTCATCGCTAGACTTAAAATATTTTGGGAATCATCATAAAACGAATCAGGGTAAATTTTGAGAGGGGTAACAAAAACTCATTTTTGCTTTCCATACAGAGTGAGTCAGTCTAATGTACATATTTTTCTAACAAACAATAACTAACAAAAGGTACAAAAACATTACCACATGAACCAAACCCTTTGTTAAAAAATAACAATATGTAGCAGTGTGATAAATATATTTCGTAGTTATTATTGATATTGTTGTAATTGTTTTCTGTCGGCTGAACATCTAACCGATGCTTGGATTTTGTTAAATTCAATCATTTATAAACAAACCAGTGCAACGATGATATCTTCATTGCCTTTTTGAAGATTTTTCCTTTTCAAAATAGCTCGTGTCAAAAAAACGTTGATCCATTAATCAAAAAATTAAAGAATAAATAAGAAACCAGCTATAAGTTTACATAAAGGTCTTTTTGTATCATTGTTGTCATAATTACGGCTTTTAGCTGGAACGCGGTCATACATAAAAATTTAAGAATTTAAAATTTACAAAATAAAATTATTACTCTGGCCAAAAATAATGAAAAGAATTTCTATACACTTGAGGAGGACCAAATAAAACAATTACAGAGAAAAAATAAAAATTAATTCCAATTATGAAATTGCTCATGATAATTAAAAAAAAAAATAATTTTGATCTAATCATGGAAAATTAAAAATGTTGGTGAAAAAAGTTAAATTTAATAATTATTTTTGTAATTAAATTATGTAATTGGAATTTTTGGCAGGTTTCAAAAAAGTTTTACATAAATTTGATTATGTTCAAAAAAATTTTAACATATCGACTACGAAAAAGTTCCCTAATAAAATATAATATTTTTTTACCCACATTCAAAAAAGATGGTCCATTTTGATTCAAGGTATAGGTAAGGTTTGTTTGATATTAAAATAGGCAAAATCGGTCCAAGTTTTCGTATAGCCCCCATACAAGTGGCTCACCGAAAAACATCTTTAACCTATAACTTATGATGTGAAATTGTCTAGCGTATAGGAAGTGGTGGTGTAAATTATACTCTCGATTTATTTTATATATAATTTTTAATATGTGTATAATATAACAATGGTATACTTATATTACACCGTCCGACAAAAAGAGAAAAAATTCGTTAGACAAGAACCGGATGATATACGTTTGATGCTATAAATTTAAGGGAAAAAATCTGCGTTTTTAGTTTTTTATTTCGTGATCCTGTGTCCTTTCAAAAGGACGTTAAAATTTTAAAAAGTAAATTTTTCAGAAAATATTTTAAAATTCTTTTACTAATCAAACAATGTCAAATTTCAAACAATTTCAAAATTATTATTTTGCACTGTGGAAACATGAAATATTATAAACCAAATAAGAATTATATCCAAAAGTTCTTATATTGTTGTATTCCATTTGCAAAAATCGAAATAAGGAAAAACAATTTGTGCATATTGAGTTTCTAACTCAATTAAATTAGTAATAATACTTAAATTTTTTATTAAATTCAATTTTAAAGTATTAATTTTGGCTAGTTAGTTCGTTTGCTCATATATATACATCAAATCCAAAAAAATCTCCTAGGCCTCTCGTGGTTTTGTCGAATATATTCGACATTACAATGTACTAGGTTTTAAGACATTTTTTGAGTATAAATTTTAACTTTAGTTTTATTTATTTTTTCATTTAGATGAAACTTAAGACTTTATTATATTTATTTAAATAAAAAAATATATTTTTCCCGAATTCAGCATACTTTATATAAAATATAAGTTTTCAAGTTTTTTTCTCGACATAAATTTTTATAAATTATAATTGAACTACAGATACACTAGAAAAAACAAAGCAACATTATTCCTAATGTTAATTAATACAATGTAAATTTATACAGAAGTTCACAGGCAAATTCAATAAAATATTTTCAGTTAAGGATATGAACAAAATGGAAATTACTATATCATTCACGTGTTTCTTTATATTTCTATTTTAAATTTTTATACCCTTCACCTTTTTGAGATCCCTTGACACATAATCCGCGAAGACTGTCAACACATGGGTCAAAACAAAATGCTCCAGTAATTTACCAAAAGGGGGTTAAATTTAAATGCACTGGGGAAATACACAATATTTATGCAGTGGTTAAACAACACTACCAGAAAACGCCAGGTGTTACGGCGTGTTTTTCTCAAAACAAAGTCGGAGATTCCATCCAATCCACTAGATTTCTTATTGGTTTTCCCCCAGAGCATCACCGACTGTCCCGTCCCAAATAAAACTGAATCCGTCCAGGTCAGTATCGTCCGCAAGAGTCCCAAAGAAACCACTCTCTCATTCAGAATGCAGTATGGCAATTTCAGAAGTCCCCTTCGGCCTAAAGATACCCTTGGGATAGAAAGATCCATGACTGTTTTAAAATCCTTAGTCATTCCATCGACGCAAGCATTTATCAAAACAAAGTCGGAGATTCCATCCAATCCACTAGATTTCTTATTGGATTTTTTAATAATTAATAATTATCAACTCTTACCTAGAACGGGATTAGTTGGTAACCTCAGTTTCCAAAAATTCTCATAAATAGTTCCCCAGATATTTAACTAAGGCATACAAAAAAAGTAGAATTGAATTAAGTTATTTAAATCGATCGATATGAATCTATTACACACTTGGCATATGCTTCACCATGTTTCATTTTAAATTCATTGTTGCATTAATGTTTTGTGGGTTTGCCAAAATATATCAAACTGAAAACAAAAACAAAATCATACAACACATGATTGATTATAAAATTTTCACCAATTGCTGTCATCAAGGTTTAACACAATTACTGCTGTATTTTGAACAAAAAGTCAAAAATAAACAACAGACGGCTGCTGTTGCTACTTCTGCTAAAACACAAAACAATACAATTCAGTACAAAAGGCTCAGTAAAATTCTAAAAACTCTCCTCATGTATCTACATTTGTAATCGACTATGTTTTCATATTAGATCCCCTAAGGACTCAAGCTGAACAACAAAAACAATAAGGGCAACATTTACACAAATGTTTGCGGACATGTTCATAACAGAACGAAACTAAACAAATACAGACGGACGATACCGTCCATATTATATCCTACACCAGTTATATATATATTAAATGTTATTATTTTTTATAAAAAGCGAAATTTCATCGCGATATTATAAGAGAATTGTGGGTATTCAAATAATTTTTTGAATAAGGCCTTGTATGGGAGCTAGTGTCAAATGAAGAACGATTATTATAAAATTCGGCAAGATATTAAGCTTAGTTGTACCACTTTTTCTCAACATAAAAGTGTGTTTAGCATAATTGTGAACTTAAACCCGCTATTCGTTGCGCTTAGTTGTATATGGTCTAGGTGAAATAATAAAACCGATTTTATTGCTGTAGGGTATAAAAACAGAACTGTGATATTGTTGCTCATTTGTTTCTCGGCCACAAAGTGAAACTAAATAAACAAGCATAGAAGGCAGTGCGTGAGTCAGTCATCATAATAAAAAACTTCTATGTATATATTGGATTCGTTTTAACTGCCTGCGAACTTTAAAGGAATCAACCAACCAGTCATCAGATTTGTACATCTTTTTGATGTTGGGTATTTTCTATATGATTTTGTTTGTACATATTCTTTTATTATTACCAGGGTACCCAAAAATATGCAATATCATATTTTCTGCTGCGCGTCGCATGGATACTTTAGTTAGTTATTTATCCATTTCTATCCATTTTGGCATATTTTCTTCTTTATGGCATTTTTTTGCATTTTTCTGCATATTTTACTTTTATTCGCATTTTTTATTGCATGTTATTATGTTCTTAACGCCGCAGCATTTCAATAGGATATAAAACATAAAAATTGCTTAAAAACTTTAAAAGTTATTGCAAATTCCCCAGTTAATTAACGTGTCTCACAGCACATGAATTCGAAATGTGACGTTCGAAAAAAACAATTTGGTACTTAAAAAATATCTGTAATTACTCGAATATTAGTTTTTGCTCTTTATCGTATATAATCCTATATTTAAAATAGTGGGAAAAAAGGGAGATTAGCCCTTTAAGGCACTCTTTACTTGAACCCTTTATGACTATGGAGTTAACTTGAAGTGAACATTTTTAAAGAAAAAATTTGTTTTTGAAACTGATAATTTTTGTAATCCTTTTTAAAATCGGGTCTTAAATACTTTGAAAATACTTTGTTTAAAATATGCAACGGTAAAAAATTTATACGTATTCTCTAAAATTTTACAAAAAAACTGCGATTTTCCCGAAATCCGCAGAGTTCAAATCGCAGGTACAGTTAAACTGTAAGAATTATTCATCTTATTTTTACACCATTTTATTAATTTATCTGTTGTCCATTATTCCCCATTAGATCTTCTAAACAAAGTTTCAAAAAAACTGAAATTGGAGATTTTAAACGGCGGTTGCAAAAATAAAACTTTTTTGACTATAGCTGACAACACATATATATCTTTTTTTGGTTCCCCTGATTATCACTTAAGCCGGCTACACACCATAATATTGAGTAAAACGTCAACATTTCAAATAAAATTGTCAACATTTTCAAATAAAATTAAAATAAATAGTGTAGATACAAAGTGTTATAAAACTTACTGAAAATACGGATAGAAAATTGAAAATCGTATAATTTTTTTTAAATTTTTGAAAATTTACGTTGTTTCTTTGAATTTTTTTAAATTGAAGTTGCTGTATGAAATAAAAATCTAACGACTTCTCTCATAGTGTGTAGGCAGCTTTAGGCTTTCTATTCATTATTTAGCTTCTAACTTTTTCCTTTTTGCTCAATTAGCGTGAAAATTTTAAGGCCTTATTCATAACAATTTATCAAAAGAATTTAAGATAAATTTTTATATAAATTTTGTTCAATTAACCTTTGATAAATTGTTGATTCTACTTAAGAGAGTTTCGTCAAATTGTATTTGCTTAAGCAAAGAGCGACGTTGGCCGCTCATTCCGTACAGAATCAGATGTTTGTTTATTGTACACAAAGAAAATAAAGAAAAAATGAAAAGGAAATAGAAAATTAATTTATTTTGATAAAATATTATGAAATGTCCAAACGTTATAATAAAACGAGTGGCACATAAATTGTTTTAAATGCATTATACATTATAGCCACCTAAAAGTTTCTTCCGATTTTCTTAAGCATTTGAGAGACTTTTCGTTGCTTAATCTAGCTTTTGCACATTATAGTTGGGACTTTATAAGGCTTATGCAAATCAAATTCATACAATTTAATTGCGAGAATGGAAGCATGAACAGGTTGAACAGTTTAAGAGGGTTTTGGAAGATTATATGAAATTTCTTAGTAGGATCAGTATTTGTACGAGCAATGTTTGTGTAATTAATACACGTATATAATATTGTTAACATAACTAGATAACTAATATTAGACTAGACTTTATAATATACTAAAATATAGCCGGGACTATATTCAAACTATTGTAAAGCAATTTATATCTGCACAGAGATAACAGATTCAATGTAATAACCTAATTTGTTTCCAATCTAATTGAAACACATTTAATTTTAAAATCAATTTTATAACAAACATTTTTAAAATTCATTCTCAAAAAATATTAACAAAAAGGGATTGATTTTTTTTGTTTTGAATGTTGAAGTTGGACAGATTGTTAAAAGGCAATTATATATAAAAGATTTCTAGTTTTTCCGTTCTTTTGTTGCATTTATCCAGGTATATAAAATTATCATATAATGATGAATGCTGTAATGATTGTGCTGTTTAAATTGGAAATTAGACCTATAGAATTATCAATTTCAAAACATAAATCAACATCAGATACAACTAATTCTTCATCCAGCTCATTGCGTGGAAATAAACGATTATATAATTCCACAGCAAACTCTTTGGATTCTACTTTGGTGGAGTATTTCAAAATGTGGTCATTAGTTGGGTGCTTTCTTGAACTTAAGTAAACTATAAAGGTGTTTACAACCTTTATTCTGCGTTCATTAAGACTTATCATAAACATGTTACACAATTCTTGTGCATATTATGTTTAAATTATCCTTAAGTTGATGAAAAACTATTTAATTTAATTGCTTCGCCCTCTACAAGGATTCACTAAAATCTTTAGATAACTCTTTTAAAGCTATTTTAGATAAAAAGGTATTAAAGAAAATTTTAGAAAATCATGATTTACACATTTCCATATTCACATGATAATGAATTCCATATGTGTTTAACATGGGATATTAACTTAAACTCTTTACCGAATTGGTCTTAACAAAATATTGGAGCCCTTTTGTTTTTTATTCGATTTATTGAAAATCTTTACATATTTGCGTAATTTTACCGGCTTTTTATAAACATATAATTGTACATATATGTATTATATAAAATAAGGTAATTTAAAAACTGGTTATTCGATATAAAAAAACCGGATTGTCGATTACTTCGAAAATATGAAATATTCGAAACCGGTCGGTTTTTGAATTTTTAAAAAACCAGTAAACCGGTTTTCGGTTTTTGAATACTCTAGTAACAACTGTAAAATTCGATTTCTGTTACTGAAAATATTTTAAATTATTATTCGATAATCTGGGCCGAAATTATCGGTATTTAGAACTGAAATATTATTTATTAAAACCATATTTGTGGATTATGTTTATTAGAAAATATATTTAATTTTGTTTAAAATAATTACAATAAAAATATATATGTATGTACATTTATAAACTTATTAATATAAAATAGACACTTTTTTCTAGTTTTGAGATTTTTATGGTAAAAGCAATGTTTATGTTCAAGGGCTTTTGCTTTTAATTCTGTCCAACATTTCCAAGGGAACATTTCGAAAACTTGAAGAAACCTTTTTCATCGCAATGTTTTCTGTATTAATTTACATTTAAATGTTATTAGTTTTATTATTCATTTATAAATTCGTTTTATATTAATTTTTTTTATACTTCAACTATAATTACCAAATAATCGGTTGTAAACTTCGAGTTTGGTTCCTTTCGTAATTAAATTTTAAATAATTTTATCAATTGATAACACCGTCCAACACCATTTTTCACACACGAACCAAACCATATACATACGAAAGCACATAATGTTTATAGTATAACTGCGTACTCAGTTTTTCATTTTCTGATCGTTTGTCCTTTTTAAAGGACTTTAAAATTTGAGGTACGTACAATTTTCAAAAATTTTTATAAAATATTTTTAGCCACCCTGTTATAACAATATGGGTATCAAACTAAAGAGGACAATTGCAGTATTTTTATCTCGTATTTTGTTTTATTTTTTAAGAATAAAAAGATGTAAAAAAATATCCTTATATAAGTTTATCCTTTATTATCCTTGAAATTTTATACAAAATTGTTCAACAAAAAATATTCATAATAAAGACATTCGAATGGAGTACAAAAGTCTGAAATTTGGTCTTCATAGCTCCATTTGTTTAATTTGTATAATATTTTTTAAATATCCCAATAAATTAATTAATAAAATTTTCCCCTCTGAAAATTTCAAAGTCCTCTTTTTTTTTGTTAAAATATTATATAGAAAAATTAGAAATTTGATATTGTGGAACCGAGTTTTTTTATCTCTATGATAAAAAGTTAAAAAAGTGGAAACTTTAAAGAATATGAAAGGATAAAAATCGATTAAGGATATCTTGCATTTTTTATCCTTTCATGTTAAAACTACCTTCTGGGAAAGTATATTTTTCTTTTTATTTTAATCCAATTATTCCGAACTCTATAGTTATTATAAATTCTATACCTTTGACCTCCCAATATTATCCTGAAGTAAATTTTAGAATTCGGAACATGCATGTTTTCATCACTAAGGCCTGTTATCTCAACCACCGGTTATGTTTAATTCGTAGATATTTTGTCTGAAAACTGTCAATTTAACGTTAGTATAAAAAATTAACAGACATTGAGATAATGGGAGTAGGTAATTGGTATAAACAATAAATTAAATAAGACAAAATATTCTCAACAAAAATTTTTTTAATTTGAATTCATATTAACTTTTATTTTTTTACAAAGAACGAATAAAGATAGAGACATGAAATTTGGGAGTCTGTAACTCCATATTTGTAAATATAACATATATTTTTTTCTAAAAAAACATACTATAGAAAATAAGGATATTAAAGGATTAAACTTTTGCAGTGCTCAAGAAATTTTATTTTCTACAGTTTTTTGTCACAGAGGCTAATATTTGATGTTCCTGAATTTTGATCCTAAATAAAAAGCGGCTACTTTTAACGAATTCACAAATGAATTTATTAACCGATACAATTCAGTACTGAATAAAGAAAATCAATTAATTATACACTTTTTCAATAACAGCGATACAATTTTATTAATTTGACTAAATATTTAGCATGGTAACCGATTTGTTTTCTGTGTGTGGAAAAGTGTGTATTATGAATCTTTAGTGTTTTTATATCATACGTTTGTGCTGATTTTTGTAATTTCTATAATATAATTTTCCGACCCTATAAAGTATATATATTCTGGATCCTTATAGATTGCGGAGTCGATTAAGCCATGTCCGTTTGTCTGTCTGTCTGTCTGTCTGTTGAAATCAATTTTCTGAAGACTCTAGATATCTTCAAGATTCAAATCTTCAATAATTCGGTCAGACATGCTTTCGAGAAGTTTCCTATTGAAAATCAGCAAAATCGGTCTATAAATAACTGAGATATGGGTAAAAATCTGAGACTACCTCTGAAAATTTCCTCAACAAATTATAAATAAAAGCTTAAAAACAACAACAAGGAGATAAAGCAGTAATATGTTGGTAATACAGCTCATATTTGTTTGATGGTGGTAATACAGTTTAACGATGGTAGTACAGTACAACGCTTAATATTTCTTTCTGCTACAGTTTATGTTTGTTTGTGTGTATGTTATGTGTGATATGTGTGCAGAGATACAAAATAAATTTATTATTATTCGATAATCTGGGCCGAAATTATCGGTATTTAGAACTGAAATATTATTTATTAAAATCATATTTGTGGGTTATGTTTATTAGAAAATATATTTAATTTTGTTTAAAATAATTACAATAAAAATATATATGTATGTACATTTATAAACTTATTAATATAAAATAGTCACTTTTTTCTAGTTTTGAGATTTTTATGGTAAAAGCAATGTTTATGTTCAAGGGCTTTTGCTTTTAATTCTGTCCAACATTTCCAAGGGAACATTTCGAAAACTTGAAGAAACCTTTTTCATCGCAATGTTTTCTGTATTAATTTACATTTAAATGTTATTAGTTTTATTATTCATTTATAAATTCGTTTTATATTAATTTTTTTTATACTTCAACTATAATTACCAAATAATCGGTTGTAAACTTCGAGTTTGGTTCCTTTCGTAATTAAATTTTAAATAATTTTATCAATTGATAATTGGTTGCAGTGCTCAAGAAATTTTATTTTCTACAGTTTTTTGTCACAGAGGCTAATATTTGATGTTCCTGAATTTTGATCCTAAATAAAAAGCGGCTTTTATTCAGATGTGTATTTTTTTGTATGTTTGGAATCCATATATACAAAAAATACACAGCAAAAAAAATATGATTTGCATTTTTTGTTAAAATAAAATAATTTTCCCTTTTGTTTTGCAAATATATTTTTTAATGAATAGAAACAAGTATTAAAAACGTTTTCAATTATATTGTATTGTACAATAATTTTTATGCGAATAATGTAAGTTTGAAATTTAAAACTAACACAAATTTTTTCCAAGTGCTTTTTAAAACAATTTTTTTTACGATAAACAAAAACAAAATCTACGTCTCGTCAATGTTTACCAGCAATGAATCAGAGGTCGAAGTCGACCGGCTTCGAGTCGGAGCTTAGCCGCCGCCGAACTATATTTAGTTGCTTGAGCCGCCGCCGAAACATTCGGCTTAAATCGACTCAAATTTTTTTAATGTTTTTATTACCTAGACTGTAAGATCAATTATGTTTAAAATACACTATGGTGAAGGGTATATAAGCACTCTTACTATATTTTTTTACAAATTTGGTCATTTATATCATCACTTAGGTGATAGGTGCCAAACTTGCATGATACCAGTTTTTTCAGTGTAAGAAATATTTAAAAAATTCCGGAAATAAGGTATAAAATAAATTAAATACTCTCTTTTATAAATCATCCACATTTTGAACATACTCACTGGCGTAGGGTATCATATGTTTGGTCATACCCGACTATACATTCATACTTTTTTATTTAAATTGCTTTTAGGGTCGCAAAGGACACTAGCTATACCATGTTTTATAAAACTACAGTTTAGCATTGAAATATCACATAATCAAGTTTTATATCAACCAAAATCTTTCTATTAAGCTCTTCAAGTTCTTGCGGACTTTGTAATACCATAATATAACAATTTTGCAGGAACGCAAATATGTTTACCCAATTTTTTAAAGAATAACTAATTTTAAACTAATATAAGATCATCATCAGAAAATGACTTAAAAGCTAATAACCGTCTGTAAAATGTAATGCTAAAATTCGGAACTGAACCGAAATCTAATCCAATATAAACTCTCTTAAAAGGTTAGCATTATGATAAAATTATAGTAGAATTAAAAAAAAATATTTACTTCTTTAAATTACGAAGATCTTAGTCCATAATTCATACAGAAAAAAATAAAATTCAAATCAAACAAAAAATTCATAAATCAAATTATTTTTATTTACTAAAATAGGTCCTATCATGAAATTCGGAAAATATTTATTGAAAAACTACACAGAAAAAAATATATTCAAAATCATAAAGCCAAATATTTTTTTTTCTAAAATCCGTACCATAGTAAAATTCGTAAATTCTTTATTGAAAAAAATTTCAGGAATTTTCAATTTAATTTCAAATTCTTTATTTCAATAACCTAGCCTATATAGGCCATAATCGGTTATAAATTTCTACTTATGAATAGATTACATAAAAATGATTTTTTTCATATTTAAACTTATGATTTAAATAAAAGTAATAAATTTAATTAAATAAAAAGTAAAAATTGATATACTACAATATTAAAATACCTCATAGCCAAAACGTAAATACATTCAATACATTTTCTTATTAAAATAATATATTTTTTGCGAAAAACATTAACAAATATTCGCAACATAACAAACAAATATTTTACTAAAATAATAACGAAAATTAATTGTATTTATTCTGAAATTCAAGCTAATATTTTATATGAAACAGATAAATTGTTTACTTAATTTTGGCAATAATTTTAGAAAAATTAGATTTCAAAATATGTATATTAAAACGTTGGGAACCTTAGCTTAACGTCAAATATGTTAAAAGTTTAATCTGCAGTTTCTTGTTGTAATAATTTTTTTCTAATAATGGAATTTGAATGTGATAATAAAATGATGATAAAATAATATAATAGTACTAAAATCGGAACAAATGTCTAAACAAAAATTTCCTTAACTAAGCAAGTGGTTATTCTGTTAAGTATTTAAAGAAAATTTAGCCATCTAGTTTCAGATTGTTAAACATATTTTTTTCCTGAAATAAGACAATTTGTTGGTTTTGTTAAAGATCAATTTGCGAAAAGAACAAATTGAAATAATGTTGTTATTGGATGGAACATGTAGTTACCACGTATGATTAAAATAACAGTAATGCATGAACGAGTTAATCTTGGCATAAATGTCATTTTTAATCATCTATCAAGCAAAATGTTAATAATCCACATTGAAATAGTTAAAAAAACAAAAACACACAAACATGTTAAGATCAGGATGAATATAGGTACCCTACAAAAACAATAAGGAAGAAACAAAGAAAAATATTATAATCCCTATATAAACGATGAATATGAAGAGTTATTTAAAATTAAAATCGAAAACTTGTTGGTGAGCAATTTATCATATTTTTGTAAGATAACAATAACAGCTGGATATCGAATTTATTTATACCACACTTTAATGGGGTGGTATAATGTGTTTATGTTAATGTTTGTAACACATAAAAATAATTAAAATATCATCGCAGTTTTCCATATAACTTGATAATTCTTCTACAAAAAAGTTTCTATCTAAAGATATTTTCAGACTACAATACTGAATATTAATACTCATTAAAAAATCATGTAGTATATTACAATTTCGTACTAAAAATACTTCTGATTCTTATGACATATGACCGTATTTTTAAGTTTTTGAAAAATTTTAAAAATTCTTGATTTTTCATATGTATGAAAGTTCTATTTATAAAAAGAATCGTTGAAGTCTGAAAATACCTTAACGAGGTATAAAATATCTGTATCAAAGGGCAGAGTCATAGAAAATTAAAATCTAAGTTTAATATTATAAAAAATTCGAAAAGTACACAGAAAAAAATAAGTTCCAAATCAAACAAAAAATTCATTAGGCTAAGTATTTCTTTTTTTGGTACTAAAATAGGACCTATCACGAAATTCGTAAATTCTTAATGGAAAATTTTGGATTTTTCTTATTAAAATAATTTACGAAAAACAATAATAAATATTCGCAATATTTCAAACAATTATTTTACTGAAACAATAAAGCAATTTATTTGTATTTGTACTGAAATTCAAGGAAATATTTTATTTGAAGCAGAAAAATTATTTATTGTATTTTGACCATAAAAAATTCCTATTGAATCTATAAAAACTTTGTTAAGAAATATATATTGGGTTTTAACAAAAATTTTACTTATTATATAAAATTATAATTTGTAAATAAGTACTTATGTAATTACAACGATTTTATTTCACATTCTAGAAAATATTTTTTTGTACTGTTATACATTAAATGTTATAAACCAAATAAGAATTATATCAATTGATTTTAGTACAATTCCAAAACTTGAGTAACATTTGAAGAGCGGAAAAGTATCAAAAAGGTTAATTTTATAGATTATCATTAAGGATTTTACATGCATAATTTTATGTTTCTAGGTTTAATACATATAAATAAAACTCAAAATGTACCAGTTGAAGAACGAGAAAATTAGAAAAAGTCGTCTTTAATAGATTCACAGTTACTCAGGACTCTGCATATTTTAAAGTAAAGTATCGAAAGAAAAATCGAAGAATACTTTTTGTAAATAATAGTCTGCAAAAATTTAATTATAATTTAAAAATATTAAAAATAAAATTTCGGGATTCTTCTTTACAATAATCAAATTATTTGTAGATTTGTTAAATTATATATGAAAACAAAATTTGTTTAAAATTAATTTGAAATTTAAAAAATCTATGTTTGTTTTAGTTAAAATCTAATTCTGTGCTTATCTGTTTACTTAATGTACAATTTTGGTTATAATTCCGAATTAAAGCAATTTTACATTTGGTTTGGTGAATTCTTGTACTGAATCGTAAATTTATTTCTTAACCTCGTCATTGATGACTGTTTAGCGCCAGTATCCTTCCATAGTGTCGTTGACGATAGGACACATAACTCGGAACAATACTACCAAAAGCACGAAATTTATTAATTCAAGATAAGTTCAAGAGATCCTTATTCTGTCATTAAACAAATTTTAGAAATTCCTTCAGACATCATCAATGAACGTGTAGTCAATAAGAATCTGGCCAACTGGGAGGAAATTAAATATATACCTGTTTGAAAAGTTCATAAAGACAACTTTTCAATAGCATTTCCTCTTTGATGGTTTTTGCTTCGTTATCGATGAGATATGAAAAAACATTACACTGTTGCATACTTGTTTAAAGGGTCATTGTGATTCCATCTGTCATAGATCGATAGCTTTATGAAAACGGTAAGCACTCCAATTCACACAAATCCACTCCTGTTCTATAGATTGCTGTATTTATACCTGCATGTACATTAAGGTATAACTTTTTGCAATTTTTGCGAATATCTAAAATACCATAGCAAGACCATGTTTAGACGATTTATCGTCATTTTGACGATTTTTATTGAAAAATAACCTTTTGACGATTTGATGATTTAATTTGATGATTTAAAAAAAGATTTTTATACAAATTTTTATACATTTTATTATTATTTTATCTATTATCAAAAATAAAATCTAATTATATTTGAAATATTCTAAGAATAAAATTAATAAATAATAAATGGTATGATTTTAATATAAAGAAAAATGAAATGAAAATTAATATTGCCTCAAGAATAATATAAGAGTGATCCCAATTTTAGCAAAATTTTTCGTATATGTAAATGAAATTTCACATCAAATTTTTTTATGAGTTTTTTGGGAAAATTTTACATTTTCAAAAATTTAACATTTTTATTAAATTAAAAAAAAAAACTCAATAAATTTCAAGAACTCAATATAATAAATTTTAAAAATAGTTTTGACGATTTAATGACGATTTCCAAAAAATTAATTGACGATTTTGACGATTTATTTTCTCGAAATTTGACGATTTTGCACCCAAATCAGATGTTAACAAATATGATATTAATTTTTGAGATCGTGAAAAAAGTTTTGTAAAAATATTATTTTTTCTCAATGAGAAAAATTTTTGTATCAAATTATCTTTAAGAGAATATTGTTCTTAAACCCCTGTTATGTAATTTTTAACAAATTCATATTATTGTTAAAAGTATACGTTTATATGACAAGGCATTTGAAAAAATTGGCTTTTATCAGGACAGTGGCATTTCGCCGCCCAAAAAAAGTAACCACCCTAATGTGCATATATGTACATATATCACTGTAAACTAACACTACGAATTCACTACAATTTATTTATGCAAAACATTAGCGGTGATTTAAGAAGCCATACCACAACCAGCGGGTGTTCAATTCAATTCGTTGAAAAGAAATTGATCGAATTGTCTTACAAAATGAGAGTTTATGTAGATTAGATTGAAATTGTTGCGATTGTGTATATTAAGGAGTAAACTCAAAACAGAAATTAATTTGTTTGTCACTCTACGAGGTATTCATCGTTTAAAAAAATAATAATACATAAATTCCATGTTGTCAAATGCTTAAACCTCAATATCTCTCACATTTGATGGGGATTAAATATACAGGGTTAATTAATAATACATATTTTATACTTAATATTAAGGATGTAACGTATGCTCGCTTTCGCATATTCGATGCTTTTTTACATTCGCAAAATCTGAGCGAATGTTTTAGGGAATACTATTTTTTTAAACTGGCTGAGTTTTATAAAGTTTTTTTTTTTTTTTTTAAAGAAAATTCCAAAAATAAGCAAATAAATATTTTAAAATGTTTCAAATTTACAATAATTTGTGTTCAAAATATGAAGTCTGTCCGTTTCTTTACAATTTTACCATTTTTTACTATTCAACCACATTATTTCATTTAGCTGAATACGTTATTACTGGTAAAAAATATTTCATACAATTTATTTTTGATTTTTAAATTTATTGACAATGAAACAAAACTTAATTGAGCTTTGTTCGTTTACTTTTTATATTTTATTTAGTTTTTCAAAAACTAACTAGTTTTTAAATTGGTGTGAATGACATATTAGAGAATGAAAATTATAATTCCTGACCAGTATTGGTTCTTTAATATACATATATTATGAAATTTCATAATTAACTGTTTTCATATTTTTGTTAGTCCTTGATTTTTGAACTTTGGGATTATGTAATTATCATTTTCGACCCTGTAAAGTATATATATTCTGAATCCTTATATATGTCTGTATGTTTGTTGAAATCAATTTCAATTTTCATCAGAAATTGAGACTTTTTTTCATTCTCAGACAGAAATTGCAAAAAAAAAAATACATACGTTAAATTTTATTATTGTACTCTTGTTTATAAAAAAAGCAGAGAAAGAGCAACAGAGCCAGGAGGAGCACTAGTGTGTTGTTATTGGCTAGAAACATGAAATTAAGTATGTAGAGCCTGGCTTAAGTAAATAAAAGGCTTAAATGTCATAAAAGGGAACTTTTTGGTACTTTTTCGTTTTTCAAAAGGTACTGTTTGAATCTTCCATAATATTAAACTTAGAAACATGAAATTAAGCATGTAAAGTCGGATTTAGGTGCGAACTCAAAAAAAGTAACCTTTCGGTACTTTTTCGATTTTCAGAAGGATTTTTTTTTAATTTTCCATAATATTGAACCTATGAACATGATACTTAATTTCATAGATAGATTCGCAATTAGGTAAGAACCTATAAAAGGGAACTTTTTGGTACTTTTTCAAGTTTTCTATAATAAGTAATGAACCCAAAAACATGAAATTAAGTATGTAGAGCTCGGATTAGACGAGAACACACCAAAGCAGAACGAAAGTAGAACGAAAAAGTACAAAAAATCCGTACTTTTTCGTTCACGAGAGGTAAACTTTTTAAATTTTCTTAATATTGAACCTAGAAACTTAAAATAAGTAGTGAAGTTTTTGGTACTGACTGTTTTTCAACACACCTTGGTAAAGGGTATATAAGATTTGGCACAGCCGAATATAGAACTCTTACTTGTTAGATTTACGTTTACTCCGGGATCAACATGCTTAATTTACATATATATGTGTCGGTTTACACAGAGCAGCAGTTGTTGCCACATAAATTCTAAAAGTAGCGAAACTTAAATTCGAGGAAGGTTTAACATTTTCACATATACGGGACACCGGTGTCCCAAGATTTTTTACATTTTCCTCGATATAGACAGTAAAAGGTTATTTCAATAGAGGTTTTTAGAATTTGATGGCACTACATGCTAAAAAGGATATCCTTCAAAAAAAAAACTTTTTTCAATTTTTTATCAAAAATGATCAATATACGTCAAAATAAAGTGTGTGTAGAAGTCATATCTAGTTTTGTGCTTAAAAGGTTAAACAATATATAGATATATATGATAACTAGAGTCCAATATGGGCCGGTCCTTTATAAAATTGTAGGCGGGATTTATGCTTATATAAAATTATTTAATGCAAATTTTTATGATAATACTGGGTTTAAAACCCAAATTTTATTGAGTTATCTTGAAAAATGCTAAATATTTAAGGGTATTTGTCCGTCGTGTGATTGGCATTGTGTAAATGTTGCTTAATTCATTTGAAATACTAATGTACTACATCCAAACCATACCAAAATCCGACATGGATATTTTGTTTTAATTAAAAATATATATTATATAATTTTTTTGAAGTCAGTCTATAACTGATCTAAAGGGATTTCTTCCAAAAATTATTATAAAATCCGATGCAAAACATTTGTTGGCATGCTGGCTGAAGTATTTAACATTCTCGAATCTTTATTATGTATTTACATATGCATTCTTCCGAAGTTCCATGTGCTGTGAAACTTGCTTAGCGCATATTTTTTTATCTTGTCGTCAATTTGTTAATTTACAAAGTTCAACGCTGTAAATATATATGTATGTATCTGTGAGCTTAAAGAATTTTATTTAACACTTATTTCAAGAGTATTGTATTATACTCGAATTAGTAAAAGTTCATTATGATCCCGGTAATGCTATGACTGATACTAATGATACATAAATATGTGTGTGCGTATATAATTACATACATTGAATATGAGAAGGCAGTAGCAGCCCTTTTAAATAGTATTACACATACTTAGATGCTCCATAAATGGTTATTTACTATTGTGTGATGAGATTCACACCATGGTATTACATACATACATAGATATTTTATACGAATTTCTCTATTTATTTCTTATTTATAATATTGAACTTGGTGTTGTTTGGAAGAATTTCTTTTTTAATTCTTATTTAGTTATTTTCTTAAGGTTTTTTTTTTTTTTTTTTGAGTTGTTCTCTTTAATCTTCAGGTGTGTAATTATTTGTGCTTCTCTTGTGTTGTCAACATATCAGACATGTTTTGTTATTGTTGTTGCTAGTGTGGCTGCTGCTGCTATTGTTATTGAAAAAATGTACCCAACGAGAATTAAAGAAAAGGCGGTGCGGTGCGTTTGATGCGTCTCAAGAAAAAACATAAAATGAAATAAAATAACGTAATAGACTCAACAATATCGCTGGACGTATCAGCCTAAATAAAGACATCACCAGGCATCGTAGCAGTTTTAATAATTATGGATTTTAATCTTGACGTTTTCACCGCGAGAATGAAAATGAAATCATTTAATATTCAATACAAACATTTCATCGCTGCCAACGATACATTTAATATTACAAAAGAAGGTTTAGGGAGACAGTGATACCAGCTACAGTTTTTTAAATTGTTTCGGGAAAATGTATTAAGGAATTTTTAAGGCAAGGGATTTTTATTTACATTTGTACATACGTGTAAGCGATTTTAGGGGGTAAGGTATACAAATTGGCTGACAATAGTGTAAACAAAAGACAAAGGACAATTTTTAAAATTATTTTTTAATACTTTTTTATCATACTTATTTCTTTCAAAATGGGCTTTTTCAAACGAAAGCTTATAACCATTTTATTTATAGAAAATATTTTAAATTTGAAAACATAGTTTTTGAGTTATGAATTAAACACAATAATTAGAGCTTAAATCGTAAAATTTAGCGGATTTGAAATTAAATTAACTAGGAAATTTGAAGATGCTAAATTTTGCTCGAAGAACTGTAACATCCAACACAAAGTTTTGGGAAAAATTACTGAATTTTCATTAGGGAGCTTGGAACTTCTCATATTGTATAACATAGGGTATAGCTAGTAACTTCTAAAGTCCGAGTCTTTTCCTCTTAAAACATTTATGCTCTGGCATCGCTCTGTATTGTCATACATTGGAGTTAGAAGAATATATGACAATATGTATTTAAGTTAATTTTTATATAAATGTTCAGAATTCTTGTTGTTGCTGTAGGTAACATTTTGTCTTTTTATAGCTATTTTTCTTTTTTTCTTTTTCCAATGCGGTTGCAATCTTGCCTGTTATTAAATTATACATACATATACATATTTATTTTTATCTTCGTTAAATTATGTTCTATTTAATCGTTTCTTACGATTCGTTGCGGTTCGTTTTATTTAAAAATGTTGGTTTGTTTTTGTTATTAATGTTGCCTTAATAAGCCGTATATTGTCATTATTGTCGTGTTTATTTATTTATTTATTTTTTTGTTTAATGTTATTAGCCTGGGGTATTTAAAAAATATTGTCACTTTTTTGTTTTTGAAATTAAATTACTTTATTAAAAATGTATGTAGGTATATGCAGATTTGAATTGAAACAGGTTTTACTCGGCGTAAGTAGTGAGTTGCGGCTTAACAGTTTTATGTTTTTGGTATATATTTTCTTCGTTTAAATTTAAATCCTATTTGATTGGTATGGTTGGTTTATTTCGGTTTGAAACTTTAAAATTTAAACTATTTGATGTTTTTCTACAATAAACTGTCAAAACTTGTCATCGAAATATTTATGTTCTCTTTAGATGTTCGGTTTTTAAAAAATTTTAATTATGTTTTATTAAAAATAATTGGTTTATTGGTCTGATTAGATATCGTCAAAAAAATTAAAGTTGACCTAAATCGAGCGCATAATTTAACTGTATGTATACTTATTATATCCGGCGTACTGTGATATAATAAAGGTTTTGCGGCGGAATTTTATATATTTAAATGAAAATTGGCACAATAACTCCTCCAATAACTCGCTTAGCGCCCAAGATATTTCCGGTGAATTTTAACTCCTCATAATTATGCAAAGAAGAAGCTATCTACCAATTTTCATTTAGCTGTCTGAAATTCCCCAGATTGCTCGTTTTTTGCCTAATTTTCCCGGGGTATGTATGTATCTGCAATATCTGCAAACTTTTAACCCCTCATGAATATGCAAAGGAGAAAGTACAGTAGCTAGCACAAAAATTGCAACGCGGGGTCATATGATCCATGATTTTGTCTGATTCGAAATAACTGTAATCAATCCATCTCTAATTTTTGATGTTTATTCTCTTATTCAATCAATTTCTATTATGCAAAATGAAATATTTTATATTTGCTGAAAAAAGTAAAATTTTTCGCGAGCACAAAAATTGCAACGCAATGAAATAACTGTAAATTTATGATTTTTTATTGCGTTTTGAATGAAAGTTTCTTAAAGAAATTATACAATATACGAATATTATAATAGTAATAATTATTATCTAATCAAAAAGAACTTGCTTAAAATTGGTTATTTTTTATTGATAAATTTGGCGTAAATCGATCTGTATTACGATTTTACCTGAGAAAAAGCGTGAAAAGGCAACAGATAGTAGTCTTATATGGAAAACTACCTCTTTAAAGACCGTCACATGATTAAATTGTTCAAAATTGTTTCACGAAAGATGTCAGTGGACATTGGTAGTTGCGAAATGAGCTATGAGCTATTGGAGTTCAAATTGCCCGTTTAACAAAGTGTAAATTGCTTGAAAAATGATTCACAGAGGAATCTCAGATAAGTAGAATCAGTAAAAATACCGCTTTGAGTTTGAGAAATGTGTTAAGCATTGGTCAGGTGTAATGCTTGACATATAATCTTACAGCACTCCAAAATGAATTTTTCGACATATGTGACTATAAGACGAATATATAGTCCTTGTCTACGCCATCTAGTAAGAAATTTATGGTATCGGAGCCAAATAAATTTTAATTGCTCACGTCGTTATCTAAGACCTTAACCCCCTGTTCACTTGATCAATGCTGATACGTTTCGCAAAATAACGAGGCTTGTTTTTCTTGACGCTACTGATGAGTGGTTCCTTAGTAAAACGTTTTCCAAGCAAATTACACTTTTTAAAAACTTCCGTGAGCAATGTGACTCCAATAGAGTCACCCATATGCTTTTTTTATAACTAGCAACGTCCATTATCTTCTTTCGTGAGCCGATTTTGAACAGTTTAATCACCTGGCGTTCTTTAAAAGTGAAAGTTTTCCATAGACAACCAATATATGTTCCCTTTCCATGCTTTTTCTGAAGTAAAATCGTGATTCATATCGACTTACGCCAAATTTTTCTCTCAAAAGAACGAACCAATTTCAAGCATGGATTCTTATCCTCTATTACACACCAGTGAGTATGTTCATTATTTTTTAAATATTAGAGTATTTAATTTGTTTTTTACCTTAAAAAAAAGAGATTTTTTATAAGAGGGTTCATATGGGTATAAGTTTAAATATAGGCATATCCTTATTAATTTTAAATTTTGTAGAGGCATTTACATTTCCTTCAAAGTTATTTATGTGGAATTTAATCGTCTTATTGATGTTTATAAGTGAATTTTGATCTTCAAGTAATTTCCTGAAGAGGAGTTTGTGTTAGGGTTAGATGTTGCCAGATCACTACTAAAATTGGCAGTTTTGTCGACTGTTGTTACATACTTTTTGTTTACATACATAAAAATTGCGACCTGTAGGGTCGAGATAGAGGCATTTGTAAATGGCACTTGTAATAAAGTAAATGCGAAAACAACATGCATGTTGTACCCTAGATTATTGCGCGCACATGGAGTATTAAAAATACTAAAAACTAAAAAATGCCAAATTTTGGTTACTTTTTTACAGCCTTATATATTTGCACCAAAAACACTAATGAAATTATTATATGAAATATTTTTTACTTACTTTCTTACTTACTTACTTACTTACTTACTTACTTACTTACTTACTTACTTACTTACTTACTTACTTACTTACTTACTTACTTACTTACTTACTTACTTACTTACTTACTTACTTACTTACTTACTTACTTACTTACTTACTTACTTACTTACTTACTTACTTACTAATAAAATTATTATATGAAATATTTTTTACTTACTTATTTACTTACTTACTACTTACTTACTTACTTATTTAGTTACTTACATACTTACTTAATTACTTACTTACTTACTTACTTACTTACTCAAATTTTTCTCGTGTATGGAGTTGGAAAATACTAATACTTACTTACTTACTTACTTACTTACTTACTTACTTACTTACTTACTTACTTACTTACTAATAAAATTATTATATGAAATATTTTTTACTTACTTATTTACTTACTTACTAACTTACTTACTACTTACTTACTTATTTAGTTACTTACATACTTACTTACTCAAATTTTTCTCGTGTATGGAGTTGGAAAATACTAATTTTTACACGAAATTTTCACAGCAAATTATTTATGGACCGATTTTGGTAATGTTAAATAGGAAATTTCTCGAAAACATGTTAGATAAAATTAAAAAAATATATCCCGCTTTAAATGTCGTTTTAAGGAAAATCGCTAATATTTTAATTAGAAAAAGCAATCAATACTTTTCTTGGCGGCCTTTTCAAACGGACTTTAAAAGTCAAGATTAATATAAACAACAAACCCATGACTTACAAAACAAAAAGAAAATAACGAATCAATGTTTTGAGTTTTTAAAACTCATAAAAACTATAAAAATTATAAAAATGCATAAATATTTAAATTGGAAATGCCTTACAACAAAAAACATAATGCTCTTTGTATGCATATGGGCCTGAAAACATTTCGACAATAGTCATTGCCATAGACATAACAAAAACATAAAATAAAAAACTGAACAATTATGTGAAAGTGGGCACATTTTTAAGTAAGTTTATAATAGCAGGCACTACTTACTTACTATCTATTAGATTTTCTTAAAATGTTAACTCTATAATTGAGTCATATTGTATACTGGCATAGTATAGAGTCGCAGGTAGCACCACAAATATTTATATGTGACCAATTATAAAAATGTTCATATATGAATATAGAAACAATACGGTGCTTTCTTTTTTACTTTTCTTATTAAAATGTTTCTGTTGTGAAAATAAATTAAGATATTTTTTCAAACAAAACCCCACGATATAATGACAATGTGTTGATATGTTACATTTAAAGATTCCATGTGTTGTCACTGATTCCATACCACTGAATAAAATAAATTACTGTTGGACTTAAATTAGTTAAAACGGTGGAACAACAATAATGATACATGAACTGATAATAATACTTAAGCACTTTATTGTCACCAAGATTTCATTTGCATCCGAATAAGAAATGGATCTCAGAATGTTGTTAAGATGATGAACAAATAAAACAAATGATCACTGTGATCAGTAGTTTATTTAATGACCCAAGTTGCTTGCTGCTGTACGAGTAAATAGAAGCTACTCATTTCATTGTAAATATTTATTCCAGAATTTCGATTGTTTTCTGAAGGCAAGGGAAGCCAAATGAGACAAAACAAAATTATGTAAATGGCTAAAACGATAACATTGTTACCTAGTTTAAATATATTTACACATAAAAATGTAAGTATTATTTTTTGATAATGTGTTAATGTTTTCAAGTTAGTTTAAATCATTGTATTGACTAGAAAATTATATATACATATGTATTTAATATTTTCATAATAATTGTGTTATTATTCAGACTTATATAGCTTTAAAATTAAAAAAAAATAGATGTGTAATAAAAATAAAATTAAAAGCCGAGGAAAAGCTAAGATGGCTAGAATGGCAACAGTGATAAGTTTTGTATTGTTGATTAACCGCGCAATGTGAGATTTTTTTAATAGTACATCAACAATATTTTGTGTGGGCATTGTCTGACATCTTAGAAGTACAATTGTGAATAATTATTAGCAAAATATCAAAAATCATGTTTTTACCTGAAACTGAAAAATATAAGCATGGATATAACCCACAACGAAGGACCAAAAATATAAATTAAATTTACCCAAATAGTTAAATATTCGCCTTTTAAGAGTTTTTTCAACATCTTAAAAAATATTTTTTAATAAAACTAAGTAGACATTTTATTATTGATAT
This sequence comes from Lucilia cuprina, assembly GCF_022045245.1. Classification (NCBI taxonomy): domain Eukaryota; kingdom Metazoa; phylum Arthropoda; class Insecta; order Diptera; family Calliphoridae; genus Lucilia; species Lucilia cuprina. The sequence goes on along the minus strand of NC_060950.1, from coordinate 142,442 downwards.
TTGTAACAATTGTTTCTATTCAATATCAGTGATATTGAGGCTTAATTTTTTTCTCAACAGAATTATTGTGGGGAACTAATAAAATACCTTCCTCATTGGCGTCATAATCAAATTCAATTTCTTCTCTTGTGTCATCTATATTCTGTAAAAATAATTTAGCTAAAGGTTTATGATACCCAAATAGTGAAGTAAAAACATAATAAAATCATCAATCTTACGTAAATAAAACCAAAATTTCTATAAAAATTCATACTTCCAATAGAAAAAATTTTGACTTAGAGTAGACGTCCACTATATATTTTAAAACTTATACACATTTTTATACACTTTTAAGAAATCAGAAATTTTATTTTTCATTCTTAAAACTATTATTTGGTATACCCAGCTCTTTTTTTGGAAGTTATTCGGAATGAAATTGTATTCCTAGCAAAAAAAATGTGGAAAAAGATGTAGTATTTTTAAAAGAACTAGTAATTCGAAGTGCTTCAAATTCGCGCGAAAAAACTATGAATTTTACATTTGCGTGTCTTTGGAGGGATGTTGTTCATTTTTGGCAACTCTGAATTTCATCTAATCTTAGTTTAAGAAGCAGATAAAATCCGATATTTGGATGTCAAAAAACACATTCTCTTAATGACACTCTTATTTCAATGGGTTTTCACCAAAAATGTTATTTTTAATGACTTTTCTACATCTTGGTTCTTACTTTTAACTGGGTTTTCATTTGTAAGGAAATATTTGGTTTATAAAAGTGAATAGTATGCCATCGCATTTTTAGATATGATTAAGATGTAGTTTATAAAGTATGACATCAATTTTTTTTTGCTGGGTTATTATAGAATACAACTAAATTGGCTTAAATAATATTAACATTAATAAATTTAATAAAACAGAAGCCCAAATAATTCTTATCTGACAAAAAGTAAGTACAAACAAATAAATTCAGCATAGAAAAAGTAGAATTACTTTAGCTTCCAGCTTTAGCTGGTTCACACTAGGAAACTTTTTTTGGGAAACTTATGATTTTTGTGCGTGAGAGAAAGAGAAAGAAATATCAACCAGCTCTTTCTATCATACACAAAATCAAAAGTTTCTCAGCAAAAGTTTCCCTGTGTGAACTAGATCTAAGCGACATGGTCACACATCAAATTTGTTTGACTCAAACAGTTGGTTCATTGATTGTGTTAGTAAGACCTGGTTCACACTGGGAAACTTTTGTTGAGAAAATTTTTATTATGTGTGTGGGAGAAAGAGATGGTTAATATTTCTTTCTCTCACACATAAAAATTAAAAGTTTCCCAAAAAAGTTTCTTAGTGTGAACCAGGTCTAAAAAAAACTCACATGTATACATGCGGTGTGAGTTTTTTACTAACACAATCAAAATACTTACCGTCTGGCCATGTAACTATAAAGATTGGAATCGCACATGTATTTCGGAAAATAATTTCACCAATTTGAACGGAGTTGCCACTATTTTAAATTCTTATTGCAAATTGAAAAGAGTCGCCACACAATATTGTGTTAAATATTAAAATAGTGAAAACTACTATAAATGTCCATTTTCTGCAGAAAAAACTTATATTGAGATAGGTTTCTATATAAAAGACTATTATAAAGAGAATTTCCGAATAAAAAAAATATATATTTGAAAAAAATTTACAACATTGTTATACCCAACAGCACTATAATGGGAAAGGTATTATGCGTTTATGCTGATGTTTGTAACATACTAAAATACAACTACTTTTCAAACCTTAAGTTGAAAGTACTTTATAAACTGATTGACTCAGAATCACATGTGTCGATTGAGCAATGTCCGCCCGACAGTCCGTGTGTCAATGTAAACCTTGTTGTCAAAGTACAGGTCGCATTTTTAAATATCCTTTATTTTACTTAGCCCCCATACAACTTTATCCCCCGAAAAGGGCTATTGAACTTATAATTTTATAAAATATAATTGTATCTCAATAAAAGGTCGTACAACTAAGTTTTATACATGCTTTTATGACCTTGCCGAATTTAGAAAGGATCGGACCACATTTGAGCGTATCAACCTTACAAAATTCCCTTCAGAAAGTGACTTAAATATCCACAATTCACTTAATAACACTAATATTGCGATGAAATTTAGCATAGAGAAATATTATATAGTTAGTTAGTTTGAAAAGAGTATACAAATAGGCCTCTATCAGGCCTGTTGTGCGCTCCTTAACCTCCGGTCTACCAGACTAGAACACTAACCACTAACCTACCGGAGGCCACATAAATCTATATAATTAATAGACAGGGCAAAAAATATATATACAATGGTTTGGATATGTTTTCAAATATTTTAGTTTTTGGAATAGTCGAAGAATTAATTACTTCTGAAACTAATTTATGATATTTGTAAGTATTTTTGTTTATGTTCTGATCCTAGCTTAAAATGGAATAAAAAATATAAACGCACTTTGGCAGCTCTGAATTTCTAATTATTATTTCTAGCAATATATTAGAGTACAAGCTACAAAATGTATTTTATATTTATTTTATAAATTTCGCTAAAAACGTGATATTATGATTTTATAATTAATATATACAAAATTTTACATTTGGAGGAAATAAGTTTAAGCGAGGAATAAGTTAATTATTTGTGTATCGAGTAGTTGTAGAATTATAGAGAATTTTAAACTATTTTTGCTTTTTATACCCTTCACTTTCGTGAGAAGGGTATATATAAGTTTGTCATTCCGTTTGTAATTTCTATAATATAATTTTCCGACCCTATAAAGTATATATATTCTTGATCCTTATAGATAGCGGAGTCGATTAAGCCATGTCCGTCTGTCTGTCCGTCTGTCTGTCTGTTGAAATCAGTTTTTAGAGGACCCCAGATATCGGCGATGTCTGAATCTTCAATAATTCTATTAGACATGCTTTCGAGAAGATCGCTATTTAAAATCAGCAAAATCGGTCGGTAAATAACGGAGATATGAGCAAAAATCCGAGACAACCTCTGAAAATTTCATCAAAAAATTGTTAAAAAAGCAACAAAAACACTGTACATAGAAAAAGATGTACACGTGTGTGTGTATATGTATTTGGTTTTATTCAGCTGTGTATTTTTTTGTATGTTTGGAATTCAAACATACAAAGTATACACAGCAAAAAAATATGATTTGCATTTTTTGTTAAAATAAAATAATTTTCCATTTTGTTTTGCAAATATATTTTTTGATGAATAGAAAAAAGTATTTAAAACGTTTTCAATTATATGAGAGTAGATTGTGAGTTATTGTACAATAATTTTTATGCGAATAATGTAAGTTCGAAATTTAAAACTAACACAAATTTTTTCCAAGTGCTTTTTAAAACAATTTTTTTACGATAAACAAAAACAAAATCTACGTCTCGTCAATGTTTACCAGCAATGAATCAGAGGTCGAAGTCGACCGGCTTCGAGTCGGAGCTTAGCCGCCGCCGAACTATATTTAGTTGCTTGAGCCGCCGCCGAAACATTCGGCTTAAATCGACTCAAATTTTTTTAATGTTTTTATTAACTAGACTGTAAGATCAATTATGTTTAAAATACACTATGGTGAAGGGTATATAAGATTCGGCACAGCCGAATATAGCACTCTTACTTGTTAAATTGTGTAATTATAAAATTAAAAATAATAAATTATGTTATTTTATTATACAAATTTTTATTTTCCATAAATCTTTATCAAATTTGAAATGAAAAGCAATCAAAAAACAAAAATCGACTTTTTGATTGATTATAATGTACCAGATAATAATACATCTCCGATTTTAAAACAAAAAATAAAAATAACGTATCATATAAAACAATTGTTCAAACATAGAGCGGAAACACTGCTGTCAAGGACCTATGTCTGTTGTCAAAAACCTAAGTCGTTTAAATGTAGTACTAAAACAAATTTTCCCCATGGATGAAATAACCCAACAAACACAAAATAGAACCTTTGAAAAATTTTATTATATTTTATTAATTACACAGTGATATACCAAAAAAATTTATGGTCAAATGTGTGAGATACAGACACCTAAGACTTGGTTCACACTAGGAAACATTTTTTGAGAAACTTTTGATTTTTGTTTTGTGCGTTTAGTTCTCACAAGTGTGTTTTATTCTCTCAGAGCTCGTCTGTGTTAAAAAAACAAACATTTTTGTTTGACAACCGCTTCAGTTTCGCCTATATGTTCTACTATATACACTAAACGTTCAAGTTCTTTCAAGACGTTTTCACGTTTAAAATTAAAATTAATTTATTTTTACATATGAGAAGCCTGTATTAAAATTAAAACTTCTTCAGATCATTTTCAGTACTTAGATGCAGTAAATTCTACTTCTTTTTCGCTTCTTTGCATGTTCTTTTTTTTTTTGCTGGGGTTCATTGTTTCACCAGTAAAACTATGAAAAGTGATGACACGTAAGAAGAGTATGGATAATTAAATTCGGGCAATTTAAATAATTAATTTTCCTGCTAATAAATCAGTTTGACTCGCGAGTTTAAAAAATTAATTTATTAATTAATAAAATTGTGGATATTTAAGTAAAATTTTAAAGGGTGTTTTTTATAGTTGGCAGCGGAGCCCTAGTGCTCCAAGTAAACTCATTTTTTTCGAGTTGTTCGGTTAAATGCATACATGTGAGATGGAGGGTTTTGCAAAAATCTTTTTTGACTAGTTAATAAGTTAAGTATCTGTATTAACCTGAATTATGTTTGGCATACCATACATTAATTCTTACTGTTTTTACAATTCGAAATAATTTTATTTTTGACAAACGAACAACTTTTATACCCTACACCACAATAGTGGGGAGGGTATTATGCGTTTGTGCTGATGTTTGTAACACCCTAGACAAACCTTAGTTTTATAAAACGATAAAACGGTAAATGATACTACTGATTTTCAGAAAATGTCTTGAAAATCAAAATGCAATTATGATTTCTAATAAAACGATTAAAATCTACATAAATAACATCGAAGTAGACATAAATTCCTCTATCAAAATTTATAAGGATTGCCCTCTTGTAGAAAATCTCTCTTTTTGTCAATAATACGTAAAAATATTCCACAATACGGTTAAAAAACATATTAAATGCTTCATTTTAAAAAAATTATCCACTTTTTTAACATACTGACTGGTGTAGGGAATTATATTTATTTAATTGTTTGACAATTAAATATTGAGTGTCGAAATTAAATTAGGTACCAACTGACAAGCCCAAATTTCTTTATATTCTTTGATTTGTATATACAAGTCTGTTTCTGTTGTCCCAAAGTTTAGCGCTGAAATTCGATATAAGTAAGTTTTATGAGGATCGCTTAATAATTTCCCCATAACCCATAACAGGTCCTCCTCAGAAAATGACTTTAACGTTCCCTACGGGCTTCAGAATACGAGCATAGCGCATATTCGAATAGAACACTCTTACTTTTTAAAGGCCTCTTTTAGTTAAACTTAATGAAAGATTCCCAGTCAAAAAAATTCAATTTTTTCCGACACTACTTAATGTATTCATTCTGAATTATTGAAAATACGTAAACTCTTTATTACGTTTGTTGCGTGAAAATTTTTAAGAACCACGAAAAAATAATACAGCGGTTTGTTTAATATGTTTTAATAGTCTATTCGTCTATACTATGCCAATATAATTGTATGTGTAAGACAAATGTATTACTGCTTAATATTTTATAATTATTATTTAATATTAAACAAAGTTGTCGCTTTGAATAATAATTTCAGATAAAATCGAACGTTTAATTTGAAAAAATTACTAATTTCAGAAAGTCAACTGAAGAAGCAGCAAAGCCGTTTAAAATCAAAGCAAACAAACTCAATTCATGATTATAAATTTTAGTTGTGCTGTTGTTTATTTCCAAAAATATTTTCTTATATTTTCAATAAATTCTTACTCGTAAATTGCCAAGCAATGCATCTTTAACAACTTCTTTTTCTTCTGTTTTTTCTTGTGGACGACGAGGATAAAAATGTTAATTAACTTTTCAATTCTTAAATAATGAATGATCAACGCATCAGAGACAACACGCTGTGATCCTTTTTTTATTTTGCCATTTTTTGGTTGGCGTACAGCAACTAGAAGAGAAAATATAATATATATGTATGTACATTAGGGTAATAACTTTTATACAAGTTTTGGAAATTTCAAATCGACCGGCCCTATTCATTACACATAGAGCATAGAAATATAAGTCCTAAAAGTAAATTACTTTTTCCCGAGCGTTGAAGTTTTCGATGCAAACTCTAAACATAATTTAGCTCCCTATTGTACATACTTATGTATGTATAACACCATACAACAACATTGCAGTTCAACTATGAGAATAAGCACATATATACATATGTATGTACCAGGGATGGAAAATAAGATTTTTTCATTATATACATTCATATGGTACTTTTTATTACTAAAATATTTAATTTTTCTAAGAAAAATAAAAGTTTATGATCATAAAACATAACAAGTCCGTTGAAATTTGCTTAGAACAGAATCGGTCCCTAACGCAAAAGAATCAGCCACGGAACGCCTTTTGTGGTGCTAGTTTGTTTTTCTGAAAAATGTACTTTTAACTTAGAGGCACTCTGATTAATCATAGTATTTAAGTATTTTATTGTATTTACGCAGCACAAGGATTCATACGATTAAAAGAATTTCTGTAAGTTTTCATTAGAAAATTTAAATTACAAAAAAATAAATAATGACAAATATTAAACTAAAGAATAACAAGTAGTCTGACTCTTTGACAGCAGTACCTAACTCTAAACATGAGTTAGTGAAAAAGTACCTAACTCTAAATATGTGTTGGTAACAAAAATGTATTTGTATTGGTGCATTCTAAACACACAGAATTTTATAAAAAAATACAATTTTAAATTTGTTTGAATTTTCAATACCAAAAATACCAACAACAACAAAAATAAAATGTCAATAAATTAAGAAAATTTTTTTCCAGTTTATAAAAATTAAACAAAATTCTAAATGAAAAGTGTATTAAACTATTTAAAAAAATTGCAGTTTTTTGTGGATAACTGCAATTTCGCGTTCGATCCTTAAAAATGGTCAAAAAGTAAGTTAAACATTTGAGTGTTTTAACAAGTTTTAATTTCTCACAAGAGAGTCGATTTCACACGGCACTCATAGATGTGAGAGAGTAATTTCCTATATGTGAGAGTTGGACTACTTGTTATACTTTGTATTAAACCATGTGTATATTAGGATGTTCAAATAAATGTTTTATTTGAAAATAGTTAAAAAAAAAATATATCAGTTTTTATATGTTGTACTTACGAAAGTATAACCATTCTTGTTCGCTTTTGCCCAGGAACCACATAATTTTTTATCACGAAAATTCAGATGAAAATTCTAATCACTTATGATAATTGGAAATATAATTTTTAATTTGAAAAAATAATTTATAATTTAAAATTCGAAATATATATAATTCTGTTTATACGTATACGTACGTATGTGTTCAAACTTTTTTCGAATGGAAATTATATTTGGAAAATATTATTAAAAGACACACAAAAATAACGTTTAAAAAACTTTATAAATAATATATTTCGAGTAAGATTTGTCATTTATGTAAATTTAAATAGGGGCTATATTTATCTTAGATTAATTTCATCTATAATATAGTGCTCGTTTTTTGTTTAATCATATTTAATTAGCTGAAATTAAAATAGAAAATTGTAATTGTAAAAAAATTTTTATTTTAAAAATTTTTAATGATCCACTACAAAATTAATGAAGAAAAAACGAGCTAAAGCTATTTTGTAATAGATTTGAATTCGAAAAATTTAAATCATTCAGCAAGGAATTAAGCCTTTAAAGAATGAACTATACAAGTAATGAATTTAACATTTTTAAATTCCTAAGGAATTCAGATTAGGAATTAATTCGAATGAATGATTTTAAAGAATGGTGAAGTAATAAATTTGAATTTGATTTAAAAAATTTAATAAGGCTTAACAATTTTAAACCTTTGGTTTGTACACAATAGGTTAAAAAAACAGGTCAAATTTGATCATAAGACCTACACCTTAGGAAAGATTTCAATTTTATTATTTCTTAACAAAACATGCAGTTTTATTATTTTCTCATAAATTACATTTTTAAAACATAATTTTAATTAGATTCGTAGTCATATATCGTAATAACTACATTTTTAATTACAATTACTTGTAATTGAAGTTTATCCAATTACAATTATTTGTAATTGAAGTTTTGCCAATTACAATTTATTTTAATTGTTATTGAAGAATTTTCAGATAAAAATTTTGGTCCTTAAAGTTACATGTATTTTTGGAATTAGTAACACCTAAAATAACAATTACAAGTAGTTGTAATTGGAAACTTCAATTGCAATTACAAGTATTTGTAATTTGCAAAACTTCATATAAAATTACACGTAATTGTAATTAGTTATTGGTCAATTACACATTATAAGTAATTGTAATTGGAAAGACTTCAATTACAATTACAAGTAATTGCAATCATTTACCAATTACATATTACAAATAATTGGCCATGAAGTGAATTACTTTGTGTAAGCATTATCCCCATGTCTGATTAGTACAAAAAATAACTAAGTGGTTTGGGCCACTTATAAATATAAGCTACATGTACGATTTTTGACCGCTTCGGCATATGTGGGTTCTAAAACGTATAAAATAAGAATTTAATTTTTTATGTAAAAATGTATTTTATTTAGAAAATCAACATAAAAACATTTTAGGGTATTACAATGCATGACCATAAAATATTTATATCGTGAAAGCTTGACACAACCTAACTAATTTTTTTCCAAATAATCGTAATGAAATAATGATGCCAAATAAGTTTTTTATGCTGTTGATTGCGTTTTTAGGACCAACAGTTAGAGGTGGCATTCTGGAAGAAACAATCTTACATACTTTCGGGTTACCAAATTGTTTAACAGGCTTTTCCCAAATGAACGTCAATTGACTACCCTTTGTCGATTACAAATGAACAATTTGAGAGATGTTCCTTTTATTTGATTCCAAATTCACTACATCTTAAGTCATTCTCAGGAAGTTATTTTTATGTTATTTTTTTTGGAAGTTATTAGAAAGAAAACTTGTAATATTATAGAGGTATGCATAAATGCATATTTGCCGAATGGAAAAATAGGACTGAGTTTTAATTATTTTGTTTTATACTATGGTAAAAATATCAAAGTAGTGCTTTTTTGTCGCCATATTAATTAGATTATAGATTATTTTTAATAATAAAGCATTTAAGTTGTTTACCTTAATTCGGGAATATTTTAACAAGTTGTTAAAAAAAAGTGATTTTCTAAAAGAGCCGTGGTTACATATGACCCTATCCTTACAAATTTTGGTGCATGGCTTTTTGTTTGCATTGGAATTATGTATGCTGTATTTCACCGTCGTATTAGTGTTTATAAGTGAATTATTTACCTTCAAGTCATTTTCTAAAGGGGCCTTTGTATGGGGGCTAGGGTAAAATAAAGTCCGATAATTACGAAAATCTCTAGTATTATTAAGACGTATATAAAACTAAGTTTTGGCGATTTTTTAGAGATACTATAATATTTAACTTAATAATGAACTCAAATTGAAACATGTACGTTGCGCACAAGATTTACATGGACAACCAACCAGACAGACGGGAGGATGGACATGGATTAATCTTCTTAAAAAGTGATACTGAATCGATCGATTTACTTTAAGGTGGGTGTAGGACCAATATTCTGTGTGTTACAAACATCAGCACAAACGTATAATACCCTCCCCAATATGGAGGTGTAGGATATAGGAGCTCATATTTTTAAAACAAAAAAAAGTAGTAAACTAAATGGAAATAACTCCAATTCTTAATGATATATGCCCATCTTTTTCACTCATTTACAAATTAACGTTCATATAATTCAAATAGTTTTACTGAAGTATTTAGAGTTGCCAAATTAATAAAAAATATAAAGTAGCCACGTTTTTAGCATTAAATAAAAAATCGGCATTTTTATAGCAAAAATCGCGAAATCGGCACTTTGCTATTTTTGAGGTTAAAATCGGCAAAATGCTGATAAATCGGCAAACCTGACAGGCCTGGTTTCCAGTCAATAACAACACATTAGTACTGCTCTCGCTCTGCTACTCTTACTTTGATGCTCTGCATTGCTTTCATAAATACTCAAGTATAATTTTGTCTTGTGTCGTTGTTGTTTGTAAATATTTTCTATCTGAGCATGAATAAGAATCTCAATTTAAGATTAATTTTTCAAAGGTTATCTCGAAATTTTGCTCATATCTCCGTTATTTACGGATTTTGCTGATTTTAAATAGAGATCTTCCCGAAAGCATGTCTAATAGAATTATTGGAGATTGGGTTCTCGCCGATATCTGTGGTCCTATAAAAACTAATTTCAACAAACATACAGATAGACGGACATGACTTAGTCGACTCTGCTATCTATAAGAATCCAGAACATATATACTTAATAGGGTCGGAAAATTATATTATATACATATATACCCTTCTCACGCAGGTGAAGGATATAAAAATTAAATCAAAGGAATTAAACAAACAAGAGTGTTATATTCGACTATGCCGAATCTTATATACCCACTATTTAGGGATGCCAATCGTGATTTCTAATACCTGAAAAATATAAATAAATTTTCAAAAATCTCAATAAATTGCCCACAAAAATAAACTTTTCTATTTCTTATTACAATATGAATACACTTAGTATGTGTTTACTAATACAGAGAGCAAATTAATTCAATGTACTAAAAATAGTAGAATAGATATTCATAACATTTCCATCCCAGGTACTGAATAGTAGATAACCTTAGCAATTGAGCATGTGTACTCAGTGACCAACTATCTTGAGCTGAATATCGGATATACCAGCTTTTGCCAAGGTAGCAGCAATATTTTTATAGGACAAGGGACTCTTACTCAAATAAGGGAATTATCATCTCGCCATCTTATTAACAGGTTAACTGCCAGTATAGATTCTGATATATTGGGTTTGTCCCGAGTGGGGCTTTTGAGCTCATAATTACATATTAATCTTGACAAAACGGCACAACCAAGCTTTGAAGACCCTGTTGAATTTCAGGCCTCTTTTGACCCTATCCCCATACAAAGCCACCTTCAAAAATTACTTTAATGTCCACAATTCGTTTAAAAAGACTATTGCCACAGTGAAATTCAGCATAAATACATTTTATATAACCGTAAACGTTCAACTATGATTCTAACTTCAAACGTTGGATTGATGCTTTAGATAATTGGACTGCTCCTCTAGATAGTAAGTTACAAATCCCAATTAAAAAAATAATAATTGGGCATTGATAACGACCACTCATTACCAGTTAATGTATTAAATAATTACATTATCTAGATTACTCATTACAAAAATATGAAATTGGTTGTTGGGTATTTTTGAATGTTATTTTATAACTATCAAAATTGGTGAAAACTGATATTTATTGAATTTATAGTTGCTTCAGAATTGAGCTTATTAAATCTAGAATAAGAAATAAGATTTTATAACATTAGTTGGAGATAGAAAAAATACATTGCTATATACTACTATGACACTATGTTTAAAATCGAAACTGTATTTTTTTCTAAGAAACCAAAAAATAATAAGAAGTTTTACAACAATAACATTTCCTTCTCTTCACAGACGAGTTCTGTGTAAATCAACACACTTGTGAGAACTCAATTCTCTCACAACTTTTTCGCGAAAATACCGGGATAATAGGACTTGAACGACGTTTTTTCACAACACATAACTATTTTTTAATTTTTTACTCAATTTTATCGCATTTAACAATCCGAAATATTTTTATTTTTCACAAACTAAAAAAATATTTTTTTTAATTTTTTTGACAATTAATTTTTGTGTGTTGAAATTAAAATTGACAAATCAAAGTTTAATATTTTGGGATTGAAAATGAAAAAATTATTTAAAATAAACTTATTTTTTGCAAAATTTTAAGTCCGAAAAATATATTTATGAAATGTTTACTGATTAGATGTGGGCAAAATAAATTAAAAAATCTGCGAATGTAGAAATTTAAATGTTATTTATTTTTCCTAAATTTTTTATGTACGATTTTATGCAAGTATGTATGTTTTAAAGTGTGGTGAAAGTGGTTGGAGCTCCAATACTAATAAAAAAATTCTACCAATACATACTTAGAGTTAGGTACCGAATGACAACTCCTTTACGTACCAACTGACAAGCCCCAATTTCTTTATATTCTTTGTAAGAAACTATGAATCAAAGCAGACCAAGTAGTCCGTCTCTTTGACAGCAGTACTTAACTCTATGCATGTGTTAGTAAAAAAGTACCTAACTCTAAATATGTGTTAGTAACAAAAATATATATGTATAGGTGCATTCTAAACACAGAGTTTTATAAAAAAATACAATTTTAAATTTGTTTGAATTTTCAATACCAAAAATTGAAACTCTGTTTGTAAAATAAAATTCAACAACAACAAAAATGAAATGTCAATAAATTAACAAAAAAAATTTTTCCAGTTCATGAAAATTAAACAAAATTTTATATTAAAAGTGCAATTTCGCGCACAATCCTTAAAAGTGGTCAAAAAAGTAAGTTAAACATTTGAGTGTTTTGACAAATTTTAATTTCTCACAAGAGATTCGAATTCACACGGAACTCGTAGATGTGAGAGAGTAATTTCCTATATAAATTTTTAAAAAATCATCATATACTAAGTAATATGGTTAAACATTTAAAAAAATTAAATAGTATTTAATATGTAAAATTGCTATCATTTGGAATTATCAGATGATCTTGAACATTACGACCTTTAGTTCGATTACATGATTTAGTATCACCTATACAAACCTACTATAAGGGTTTAGGTTTTAAAACAATTTTTTTCATTTTTTTTGATTGATCGATTGATTGAGCTCTAAGGTTTGCTCTGTTTTCTAGATCTGATTTTTTTATTAACAAAAATTTTCTCAAAAATAGTTTTCTTAGTGCTATTCACGAGAAATACTTGTTTTAATATGAAGTTCACTATAGCAGGAGCCAGTTGCAAACCACTGTATTACCAGTTGTAAAGTTCCAGTTAGTTGAAGTAGCCTTTTACGGTGTTCTCTTGTTGTGAACTGTTTTATAAGCAGTCGTCTTATTTATCATTATGTTTTTTTTGTATACGAGCATGTAGTAAATTGGATATCGAGGGATATATACGAGTTAAGCAAGTAAAGAGAATAAAACTACGAACAAAGATCTAAAACCTACTGATTATTCGAATGAAGTTCTTCGGATAATGCAATTTGAACCGTTAGTTAGTTTGTTTATATTCACAAATCCGAAGATGACTGTTTCGCAGGCGTTGATGTTGATGTCCCTTCTTGGCTGTTGTCAGCAGGTGATCAAATTGTTTACACGCGAATTTACACTCTTATCTGTATTTCATATGGTGTTCAATCGTGCAGCTGGTCAATGAAAAACCTTTTCTTTTTTGCATTTGTTTTCTTTATTTCTTCTACATTTAACAGGTTTAAATCCTACTAAATCTGCTGTTAGTTCAGTTTTTTAGCGTATTTAAATATATAGATTTATATATATATAGATAGATTAAGATATATTGATTTTGTTTAATTAATTTCTAAAACTTTGGTCAATTCTGATAACTAGGAAATTTTCTATATAAAGGACTTTTTTCGAATTTTTGTTTACATTTCTATCATTTACTACAAGACTTCGGGATCAAGCTTTTTGATCTGAGTACTATAAAATATGTATTTCATACAGTTTTTATTTCCAAAAATGTATATTATTTTTGTTGGGCGTGTGATTTTTGTTGTAAACGTCAAAACTAAAACTATTTTTCAAATCCGGCGAAACATTTTAATTGTTTTACGGTGCAGGTTCTGGTTTCGGTTATTCGATATTATAAAATAATAATACACAGAGAAAACAGATTCGAGTACACAACTATTTTTGATTATTATTCGGTAATCAGGATTGAAATTATTGGTATTTACAACTGAAATTATTATTTATTAAAACCTAACATATCTAACATGTCCAAAGGAGTACTACCTTTCCGCAGCTATAAAATTAAGAAAACTAATAGAA
>NC_060950.1:118283-123283 GCF_022045245.1 Lucilia cuprina | reverse complement strand
ATACATACATACATACATACATACATACATACATACATACATACATACTTATATATGCATGTAATAAGAGTTTATATGAATTACGAGTTTTTTGACTCTAGAGAAGACAGTAAAAGATTTTCTTTTTGAACAAAAAATGCAGTTTTGAACTGATCGGGACCATGAAGGAATTTCAAAATAAATGTTTATAAAATAGTTCACCTTATTTTAATAAGATTATAAAAACGAGTAGTAGAAAGTAGTGGTTACGTAGCTTTCCTTAAATATTTTATAGGTGTGAACGTATCTCTAGTGAAGGATACGTTACTCTTTCTTCCCTTTCTTTTTTTAATGTTCCTGTTCTTTTGTTAAATATGTATATAGATATCAAATAGTTGTCGTAGCATTTTGCCATAATTTAAACTTTTTGTTCAGAATTACGTTTTTTCTTCAGTTGTTGCAGTTAGCTGTGTCATACGACAGTTGAGGACGGCGATGGTGCCTCCTTTCTTTTGTATTTTATTATTGTGTTGTGTTTACGAATGTTTATAATAAAATCAGTTACGCTTGCACCCTAATAAGTTGGAATAAATGAATGGTTACTTCAATAAATGGAGGGTTGTAAGAAAACATTTTTTAAATCTGAATAAAGTGGTATGGAGATGCTTATTACATATAAGCTATATATTTGTTACAACAATTAGAAACAGTGTCTTATGTAGAATTTAAAGCGTATTATATTTGTAATTCTTTATTTCAAAGACGTCGAACAGAATTTATTTATTAAATTACCACGAAAGATTTTTCTTGATTTGAAATTATTTTCCATCATTATTTGCAACAACAGAGTTGATTTAAGAATTTCATATTAGTCAAGGATGTTGTAAATGATTCAACAAACCAATATGAGATATTTTTTTAGTTTTTAATGTAGATCCTGAAGTTATAAATTAGGAAATTGGCCAAACACATCTAAAATATTGATATACACGTTACAACAGGGTTTTCGTAACTTTAAGTTCTTATAAGCCAATAATCTCAACCTATTTTAAATTTCTCAATGGACTAAAAAATAACAATCTGAGGCTTTTATACAGACATATATGACGCTTTCCAAGTTTGAAGATTGTCTACGTTATCGAATTTATTTATTGTGAATAAAAATTCTAAGGATTAATAAGACCGGACAATAAATATGAAGATTTTTGTATCGATCAGACCTTTTTACTTCACCACAGAAATTTACATAAACTTCAAAATTCTCTTATAAGCATAATATAATTTTGCCATAAATAACCCTGTTTTTTATATAAAGCACTTTTATTAAATATTAAAACCGAATATTATTTGTTCGTTGATGTTAATGTTTTATACCTTAGGCTAATAAAAACTCTTTTAACTATTTTATTTATCTTTTTACATGTACTTATTAAGTTTGCAAGTCCTGCAATTTAGCTTACAAAGAAGTTGTAGTGTAAGTTGTTTTTTTTATAACAGAACTAGCCAGCGAGAACACGAATCAGGGGTTTCGATTTGTTACTCAAATATTCTACTCAGTTCACCACTGCCTACAAAGTGTTTTGAATGTACGAAAATTTAAAGTGCTTTCTAATAATAACACGAAAAGAAAAAGTTAAAGCAAAGTTTTTGGAAATATGTTTGCATGTATAATATGTTTTTATATGTGTGTATGTATAATATGTCCTTTTCACTACAAGCGGTTATATACACGCACATTTTGTATTTCATACTTTTCATCAGTTTATTTCATTAATACGCGTGTAAATTACGTTTTCCCTCCCATAAAAATATTATGAATATTTGCATTTGTTGTTACGTTTCGAGGTTGCCTCAGCTGCGTTTGCTTTCTATTGTATTGATGTTTTAAATAAATATTTGTTCAATTCACAGTCAAGTTGTATATTGTACCTACTAAATTGTAGAAACAATGATCATAAGTTTATGTTCTCAACATTTTGTTTTAATAAACAAGGTCTGTTTGTAATTTCTCTACTACTACTTTATGATTTTTGTATGCCAAAATCGATTGATTTTTTTGTTTATATGCTGAAATAAACAATTGACAACACTAAACATTCTTACAACAATCGAAAAACATATGAACAATTGTCGTAGGAGATATATGAATATGTATAGAAAATACAACACAACTGCAACATCGATTGTGAATTGAACAATTATCAATTTTTGATTTGTTGTTATTTTTAATTTCAGCACTTTTATTGCAAGATTTAGCATTTAGTTACGTAAGAGCGTGTCTCCTGCTATGTGTATTATATTATATAATTGGTCCTTTTTTTATATTTTAAATATAAAATTAAATTTAATCTGATGGTAATTCCCATTGATGTTTTGAGTACAAGATAAATATCGCAGTTTAAGGAATAATTCCGCCATCCCTGCTAAAATATGATTGTACGTGTTATTTTCTATTTGTGAATTGCATATCAAGTAAGATTAATTTTGTTAATTAAACTGAACTCATATGATATTAAACAAAGTGAAATGGTAATTTCGCAAATATTTCTCAATGTGCATTAAATATTTAGTGCACTAAGGTTCCCACTAAATTCCTCAATTATATTTAAGAACCATTGAAATGACGAAACAGGCCGATCAAAACACGGACTAAGTTTTATTTCGATTTAACAATATCGTCTGTAGCCAAAAATATCATAATAATTATATTATCACTCCGATTTTAGTCACCTACTCTTCATGGGGTTAATAAGAGATCCCGAATCTAAACAGACGGAAGAAGGATCACAATGAAAAACGACCCGTTAATAAACAACAAACAAAAATCATGTTTAACATAAATAAAAACATGATAATAAATACCGAAATCTCAAAGATTAAAAAAGACTCATACTCATTCAACTCCAACAAACGGTGACCAGTCAAGCGGCAGCAAAATATTGGTGAAACTTAAAAAAAGAAATGTACAACAGCAGAAACCATGGAGTCTACTTCCATATAGAACGAATATTTGAATATTTGGCGTTTGTTCATGCGCAGAGCAACTTTGATTTTTTTGTTTGTTGGTTCTTGTAAAATGTTTTGGCCGAAATAAAAATTAATTTGGTATCATCTTACGGAATTACACAAAGAAAACTAACAACAATTAGTTAACGATGATCGTTAATTAATACGCTTGTTTTTTATTCATTCGTTTTGGTTTTTATTTGCCAAACTAACATCAGCAAATCAGTGTTGACAGCAACGCTTGAATGAATTGTAGATAAAATATAATAAAAGACAACAAAACAAAAACCAACAAACAAGCAAATAAACATATAACCAAAAGCAGCCATTCAGACCGATCGACAGACCAAACAGTCAGTCAAGCAGCAAACAGTCAGTAAAACATTCAGCCAGGCAGGCAAACAAGCATCTGTCCCTCTAAATGATTATTATATTTGCTACTCCTATTGTATAGAGTTGTTTGTAGGAAATGATAAACGATGTCGAGTTAAAATTTAAATGAAGATGTATAGCAGTGACGACGACAGCGATTTTCGAGCAAATTTAATGTCAATGATGTGGCTGCAAATAGAGAAGATCCCTCGTTTTCATTGCCAATTTTTCAAAATGCAGACTACATACATAACGTAATTCCGTTAATGGAACATTATTATTATAAACATCGACTATTTATAAAATACTTATAGTCAAAAAGTGTAAAAGTCGACTTTTAATTAAATGAAAGTCGACCAAAAGGGCCAAAAGGTAATTTTGGTACCCTTTTTGGCCCTTTATAACTTTTGAACTAATTAACATAATACAATTTTTATAAATATTTTGGTAACATCTCCCAAAATTATGAGACACCTGTTTCGTACTGGAGAAAACTGTATTTATGGTACTTTTTTTAACACATTAAGAAAACTTTTTCGATTTATTGAATTATTACTATTAAATTACGGACTAACTCTGTAATATTTATTTATTTTTTTTTTAAATTTGAAAAAGTTTATTTTCTCACTGTTGGTATATTATTTAAGAATTCGAGTACTAAGGCCTATATAGGACCAAATTCGAGTAAATTATTTGGTACTTTTTGAAAGCACTATTTTTCTGGTAGATAATAGTTTAAGTTTTATCTGTAATATATCGAATATTATAAACATCGACTATTTATAAAATACTTATAGTCGAAAAGTGTAAAAGTCGACTTTTAATTAAATGAAAAAAGTCGAAAAGTCGACTTTTCGTTTCAACTAAAGAACCCTATTTCTCTCTGTATTTTGAAAATGATCACAATATTCCTTTAATTAAAGATTTGTACGTTAAAATGTACATCTTCTTTTAAAAATCATGTTTCCGAAAATTATTTTTTATATGTAAATTTAATTTCTATTGTAAGATTTGCTGAATTTCAAACTGTGTACCCCTTTAGTTTGATTTAGAATCTCGATTTGTTAAGTATTTTCGTTAATTATAAAGTTTAGTACTCTTTTTATATAACATGCATAACTTTTTATAAAAAGAAGAATTTTGAAATTAGTTATATCGAGTACAACATTTACTCATTTATTCGTAATACTAGCTCACCCTGGGTGCTTCGCTACCCTAACTTATTATAAAACTCATACGAAATTTTGTTTACTTTTATAAAAAATTAAAATTGATTAAACATTTTTTTAATGTTTCCCTTTTATACGTTCAATATCACTTGATTAAATTCACATTCAGTAAGAAGCTTGTTTTTTTAGTTTCACTCATTTAGCTTCCACTTTATAAAATATTTCGAAATTACTATTTGAAAAAAGTACTATAACATGCCTCTAATAGATTATCATTAAATCAAAAAGTGTATGTTTCTGTTTTCAATATTATATACAATTCATTCAATGAATGAAAAAGTACCAAAAGTCCCTTACAGTAGGGACCGGTCCATTATAAGGACTTCTAGATTCCTCCTACCATTTGAAGAATAGAAATTTTACCAAAGTGGAAAGTACTAATAACGAATACTACTACCATATTTTTATCATTAA
>NC_060950.1:87705-118183 GCF_022045245.1 Lucilia cuprina | reverse complement strand
TTCAATTGGGAACAGTTTCAAAGAGTGTCCGGTAGAACAGTATTTTTCGGAATCGACTGTAAAATCACATATTCAACGATGTACATATATTTATTTTAGAGTTTATTTAAATGAATATCATCATACTTTTTTACAATATGAAATATATAGTATAAATAATAATTTTTCTTGCCTATTTTTATATTTTAGTTTTGAATTTTTTTTTTGAATTTTATTGCTAGGAATATTTATAATTTTCAAGTTTCTTGACAATTTATGAAACATTTTATATGTTAAATTATAACGCAGAAAAAATTATCGGTATGTTATTTTTAATTCACACATTTTTATCTTTCTTTGATCTTTATTTAAACAAATTTTTATTTTTTCTTAATTTTCGCGTTGTTTGAAACGTAAGTATACAATTTTGATTAAATTATTAATTGATTCAATTAATTTTTTAATAGATTGAAAAAAATTTTCTAACCTACTTTTCTTTTTTAGTTTTTTTTATATTTTATTTTGAAATTTTGTGCTAGGAAAATTTATAATTCCTAAAAGTCAGTAAAATGATATGCATTCAATATTCAAGTTTCTTGACAATTTATGAAACACTTTATATGTTTAATTGTCACAATAAAGTGATATTTTTTGTAAATGCTGAACGCATTGTTAAGGGTCGAGTATTCCTTTTACGTTGTGCGTAATCGATTAATAATTTAATTTTGAATCACTTTCTTAATTGATTTTTAAAAAATTCTCCAAAAAAAATTCTACAAAAACAGTTTAATTCTTTTGAAAAATAAATTAATAAAAAATCAATTTTACATTTATTAAATAATTAATTTATACAATTAATGAATTAATCAATATTAAATCTTGTCTTAATTACTTACATTTATTGTGCTAATTAAATCATTATTTGGAAAAATATATATTTTTTATTTTTTTACAAATTTGGTAATTGATATTATCATTTTGGTTATAGGTGCAAAACTTGATTAAGACAATTATTTTGGTAATTGAAACTTATTTTCAGTTTCAGTTATATGGATATAACAAATACATATATAGGTAAGATGTAAAAATGTAATATATAATTGTTAAAAATGTAAAACATTTTTACAATCACTGTTACAACACTTTAGGAACAATATACAACATGATTGTGAATTGAATCTTTTAGATTTGCTCATATCGTTTCAAAAATATTCTAACGAAATGTTATGTTATGGGACACTCTACTGCTTGGCAAGATGCGGATAAAAGCAAAATTAAGAAGTCAGAAATGTTTTGACTTTGTGATGATTCTTTGTAAAAGACAAGTCGCTGATTGAAGTTTTACATGCCAAACAAAGTAAATATTAAATAATATTTAAACTTGGAGGTTTTGTTGGTTTGATTTTTTTATAAATACACGAACCGCATAGGAACAGACGTTCAAACTTGAAATTAATTGTCAATTGTCGTTTTTTTTTTTTCTTTTTAGCTTGTTAAAAAAACGGAAGTTGTGACCAACAAATGAACTTTCATTTGACTTCTTGAGATGTGTTTATATTGATAAAAATTCTCACATTTAAATTGAAAGAAAAAAGTAAATGAGAAGTAATTCAAAGTTCAACTTAAACCCCGCTGGTGAGAGCCACTTGTGGGTTCAATATTTTACTGTTTAAATCGATTATTCGTTTTTGATTTAATTGTCGTATTGGTATTTGCCAAATTGTTTTCTAAGGTAAATAAGAAGTAGAAAAAAATTTAAGTGATAAATACTTGAAATTTCTCACAATAAAAAACAAATAAAATACAATACGCTTCGTGCACAGGATTAAAAATTCACCCTCAATGTTCACTGAATGGGAATTGCTGTATACAAGTCCTTGATAATTTATGTATGTATGTGTGTATGTATGTACATGCCACTACTGGCACAACTGCTTACCAATTTTGCCCAGTCATCAAGCTGTTTAGCGTTTGTTGCGTTTGGCATTTTGCAGGCACTTAACTTCAATTGTGTGCAGTCAATTGGAATCAATAAGTCCATTTTCGGTGTTTTCTAACACAAATGATTTTAATATTTTTCTACTTCGGTACACAGAAAAAAATTAATTGCAAAATCAAACCAAAAATTAAAAAAAGCCAAGTATTTTAATAATAAAATAGGACCTATCACGAAATTCGTAAGATCAAGTACTCAAATTCGAAAATTCTTTATTGAAATTCCAGAATTTTCCTTATTAAAATAATAATATAAATAAATATTCGTAACATTTCCAAACAATTATTTTACTAGAAAAATAACACAAGATATTTGTACTGAAATTCAAGCAAATATTTTAGCTGAAACAGATAAATTATTTATCATATTTCGGCAATAATAATACACAAAATTTCTTATTGAATCTGTAATTTTTTTTGTTTTTTAAATATACATTGAATTTTAATAAAAATTTTACAAATTCTATAAAAATAAAATTTAAAAAAATACTCATATACTTACAACAATTTTATTTTACATTCTAGAAACTATTATTTTGTACACAGAGAAAACTGAAAATGAGTTTTAATTATCAAAATAATTGTATCAAGCAAGTTTTGCACCTATAACCAAATCTGTAAAACAATATATATTTTTTTCCAAATAACGAATTAATCAGAAATTGAGACAAGATTTAACATTGATTAATTCATTAATTGCATAAATTAAATATTTAATAAATATAAAATGGATTTTTTATAAACTTGTTTATCAAATGAATTATATTGTTTGGTAGAGAATTTTTTAAAAGTCAATTAAACTTAAATCAAATTATTATTATCAATGTCATACAATGTTAAAGGAATACTCGACTTAAAAATGCGTTCAGCATTTACTTAATTGTTACAATTGAACATTAAAGTATTTCATAAATTGTCAAGAAACTTGAATATTATATGCCTAAAATATTATTGACTGTGAAAACTGAAACACTTATACATTTAATGTTATAAACCAAAAAAGAATTATATCATTTCATATTAGAACATTCCAAAACTTGTTTTGTTGTTGTATTCCAAATGCTGACATAAACATAAAACTCAAACAAAAACATTTATTAAATCATTAAAAATATTTACTAAAAATTAAATTTATTTCAATAAAGTGTTTGTTAGAAAATATTTTCCTTCTGTGTGAAAATCAAACAAATTCGTTATAAACCCTAACAAAAATATTTATAAAAATCGAAATTAAATTTATGGTATACACACAATTGGGCCGAACGACGAATTTCTTATAGCACGACGATCTAGTCGAAAACAATTCGAATATTCCAACATAGCATTGTAGTGTCATCAAGTGTACTCCAGATCGCCAAATTTCTGACAATTCGGTCCACCAGAACTGGTTTTAATGACTCTAAAAATTTGTCGAACTTTAGTTTGAATTTTTGAAAATTTTATTTTTAGTTTTAAAGACCCACATATTATTTTAAGAGCATAAAAAATTTTTCGAACATAACTTCGAATTACGAAAAATTCGTCGTTCGTCCCAATTGTGCGTATAGCATTAAGCAAACGATTGTTTAAAAAAATTGTGCATATTTTTTTCCGTGTAAGAACATTATAATGTCCTTGTCTGCTTTTGTGAAACTATGTAGATATGTGTGTTTTTATGTCCTTTTTTATTGTTTACCAATTCGGATTTTACACACACACACTTACACTGATTTTCGTCATAATCATTAAATGTGGTTTAAAAGTGTTGAAAACATATCCCGTTCCTCCATTCAAAAATTATTGGCAATTCTCCCATTTATTATGTATATAACGATGAGAAAATAGTTATTTTACATTTTTTTGTGTTTAACCCTTAATGCAAAGAATACACCCGTTTCAGATTTAGTAACATACGAATGATTTTTTTTTATTCGGCAACTAATTATATTATTTTAAATATTTTGTGATTTATTTGTAAGAAATATTAATTACCGCCATTTTAGTTCATATATATGTAGGTTCAGATATAAAAAACAATTGAAATTAACCAAGGCAGTGTAGTTCATATATGTATATATAAGTTCAGATATAAAATAATCATGGTTTAAAACGAATACTTACCACGAAATTAGCCGAGGCTGTAAGAACAATTATAATAAATTTTGAACATTTATTAAAGGGAATTCAAAATTTCATTTTCTCGAGAACTATCATTAGAATTGAATTATTTAAATTTTAATATTTTAAAACTGACTTTTTCTACTAATTTTTAAAGAATTTAATTAGAAATTACATTTAAGACACCGACAGGAAATATTGCATTAGTTCTATAACTAACGATGAGACCTATGAAACTGTTTTTGTGGAGTCAACAATCCATAACTAGTAACTAGTTCTTTAATCAACGTTTTTAGTTCGAATTTTTCACTCTCTGAACTAGTTCATATATTTTATATAGTTCGTATATTTTATATCCAAATTTATTGTACTTGTCCACATAATTTATAAAATAGTATAAAAATAGTATGTAATAAATTTTAAGTCAAAATATTTTATGTTATTTTAACAAAAATGTTTTTAGTTCGAATTTTTCATTCTCTGAACTAGTTCTGGAAATAGTTCTTTTTCTATTTCTTAACAAGAATTTAACACAAATTTCCACGTATATTAAGATTACATTTAGCCAAACAATGACATCTTTAATTTCCGATTTTGTATTAAAAAGTTTAAAATTTTGTTTAGAGTCAATATAAAAAACTTTAAAGCATTTAACGCCGAAACTTTTTCAATATATTTATACTGCTATATTTGGAAAGGATAGTGCCGATTTGAAATTTACAGTAATGAATTTAAGACATATGATGGTCATAACGAGCACTTTTACAAATCGTTAGAAAATTATAAAAATTTGGCTAAACCACACATTTTTACCACAAATTTAATTTAAAAGTGCAGCATTCAGCATGCAGACATGGCTAGAATTTAAAAATCACCCATAATATTCATGTTTAATTTTGTTTTCATTTAAAAACATATTAAAAAATCGCCACTTTGGGGAGAAATCGCACATCTAACAGAATGAGTGAAAACAATTGTTATTAGAAATTTTGTTAAAAGCTGCTAAAATAATAAAACACATTTAGTGCGGCTATTCCAATTTACGTTAGCACTTGCCACGCCATTGACAACAATGGAATCCGTTTCGCTTTAATAATGAATTAGGGGGAAAATTACAAACAAAACCACAAAACTGCTAACTAATGGCGTTTTTCTTCGTTTTTTGTTAAAAAACTCATACAATTCATAAATTTTAATCAGCATAAATAAGAATCAAACTGAAAATTCATATTAAACAACAATAACATCTTTATGAAAACAATTCACTAAACTAAACTGTTACAATAAAAATGCCTAAATACAGCCAAGCATACAAATTATGGAAATGTGTTAAAAACACGTTGAAAAAAATTTTGGGTTTTTTAGGAAAACAAAAGAATATTAGTAGAAATAAAAAAGAAACAGAAATGTTACGCCAAATTACAATATACAAAATTATTCCACAAGCCGCAACTATAAAATGATCACCACTTACTCTCTGCCGACAAACATATGTACATTACGGCGGCCCTATTTATATGAAGAAAAAATAAGATACCGAAACATTTCTTTAATAAAGTCTCAATTCATAATGAGTTATATGTATACCAATATATACTTACGCGTATACTTAATTAAATAGCTAACGCAAGATCTGGTAAAAGAAATGAAAACAACATTTCGGTAATATTATATGATATATTGAATATCTATATGGAAAATTGTTGCTAAGATCAATATGACCGAAATGTCTAACTTTTACCCGCTCTTAGTCCGGCAGTTCTTAACCAATAGAGCTGAAACTTTGTATCTGGCGTGCACTGACCTTGTTGCAAACATATTTCATATTGAAGACAATATTTAGCTTTTACAATTTTTGTCGCTCTTTTCTATATAATTGCCACCAGTGTGACACTCAGATGTTCCAACATCAATATATGACCATGATCCAACAACAATACAGCACGCCAAGAAAATACAACTAATATAATTAAGTTTCCCCTATTGTGATATATGATTTCTCAGGAACACTTTGGTTTCAGCTGCATAATTGAAGATTCATGGCTACATTTTTTTTAAATGTTTTAATGATTTACTCCAAACATTTCTTCAAAAAAAAACGTCCAATTCATGTTTGAAATTATTCGAATAAAAATTAAATTTGTGTTATTCGAGTAGTCGATTAAATTTAAAAAAATACGAATTAAAGCTTTTATTTGAATAATTTAATAAAATAAAAAATAAAATACCAAAAACCTCAAAAATCTTAAGATATGGATAAGAAATGGAGTTTCGCCAATAAAAATCATATTGTCTTTTACACATAATAAACATAGTTTTCGAATACATTAATATATAGAGCGGTCTTATATGAAACTAAATCTAATCTTTAAAACGAAGAATTTGTTCATGTTTATCTGTTCTACTGTATTATATTTTAAACATTGTAAAATTTTGTTCAATTATATAAACTAATTCTTTGTTCAATATTATAATAAATTATTTGTAAAATGTAACATTAAAAAAAATATTTATATTTGTTCAAAGGCAAACAATTTGCAAGTAATTAATTATTTATTTAACATTAAGGAAATATTAAATGCGAAAATTTATGCAATCAGTTTAAGGTAGAGGATATTTAAGATTCGAATATATCACTGCAACTTGTTATTAAACTCACTTTCACTCAATTCCACAAAAACATAAATATGCCCACATGCAAACAAATCATATTTTATTCACTTAAGCAATTGACTGTCTAATCAAATATGTACATATGTATGTATTTTGAAGTAATTTTTCCACATGACATTCAAGAACCTCTCTCCACAAACAATAAAAATATAAATAAACTGATCTACTTAAAATAACGATTGCTTACACTGATCTAATAATTTTGATGCATACTTCCAAATTGTAATTTACTTTTCATTTTTTCTTGTTGATTTAAAATTTTGCAATTGAGATGGATGGATGGCTGAAAGAAAATATGTACGTCTATTATATGGACTGTTGGACAAACAAATAAATTTACTCTGATTGGATAATGAGACCATAATTGGCATGTTGAATGGAATTGTGTTGCCAGCAAACCAGATACTAAAAAAATTAAGCAAAACAAATCTTAAAGTCAAATGAATTTATCCGTGTAAAAACGCTTATGAATTAGGGACGTAACAATTGTTCGTATTACGACTTGTTGAGGCAGTAAACTAAATAAGTCTCGATTTAGACTGGGCAATATTACTTGTTCAAGTTTTATAATGTATGAGAGAGATGTAAACAGACCTTATATGAGTATATATGAATATATACCGATGCGATTTTGATTCGTATAAAGCATGCCTGTGTTAAATATTACGCAAACGTAAGAACCGAATATTAATTAGAGTCACTGTAAAATAAAAACTATACTATATCCCAGTTGGGTACATCTTTAAGAGATCCTCAATTATGGGTACACGACAATGTAAAATCTTTGAAGACAAAAGTAGGACTGTCGGAATAATTCGTCAACGACTATTTTAGACAAATGCCGTGAAAATAATATATGTGTATAGACGACATATCGTCAGCAATTATAAGACGCTGATTAATTGATTTTGAGTACAGATTGTCGTGGGGAGACATTTGGGAATTTTTGCAAAATTCGGGAATTTGTTTAACTTTACCGTTAATTTTGGGGATTTTTATATATATTATATATATTACAACTTAGTATTACTCTGGTCTAGTTAGTTGTATTTTATTTAGTATTCTAGCTTATGCAACGGTAATAATATTTAAACATCAAAACAAATGCATTTAAACTTAGCTACTATCTGTTAAAAAAAAGTAATAATTTTTTTTTAATTTAAACAAACATACATAATTACAAAAGAAATAACCCTACAATCATCTAGAAGAAAAAAATGCAAAATCTTATTTTTATTATTTGAAAGAAAATCGCCAAATCATTTTATATCATTTTAAAGAATTGCTCAGGATCAGTGTTGCCACTTTGGTTATTATTACCCAAAATTGGTTATTTTTATTTTGCATGTGTACATGTGAATTATTTTTTCGTTTTGGTTATTTTTTGCAAAATTTAAACTTTAATGTATTTGTCAAAATTTATGAGGATCGGTATATAATTGACTCTATCCCTCATAAAAAGTCTCCTCTGAAAAAGACTTTAAAGCTCATAATGTACTACAATATAGCAACAAAATTCAACATAATCAAGGTTTAAAGAAACTAAAAAATCTCTGTCAGATTTTATGAGAATTGGTCCATAATTGACCATACGTCTATATAAGATCCCGTACAGAAAATTACTTTAACGTTCATAAGTGTCTTCATAATAACAGTTAAGCGACGAAATTTAACATAGTTCTACTTCAGAAAATGAATTTGTTATTTTAATGTCCAAATTAAACATAAAACAAATAAAAATAATTTTGTTTATTTTTTTCTTAATTTGGTTATTTTTTATTCGAATTTTGGTTAGAAAAAAAATGTTGTTTTGGCAAAACTGCTCAGGGTGCACTAAGTAAGGTAGCTGATTTTTATTTGTTTATTGTTAAAGTTCTTGGGTTTTGTCAAAAATAATTTATTTTTATAACATAAAAATTAAAAATAAAATGGTTCCAAATAAAGAATATCAGATGAAGCACCAATAAGACGTTGTTCTGCTGAGAATACAATGTAAATGCAACGACAGGTTTATATGTAATATTGTGAAATACACAACAAATTTTCGTTCCAATATTTATTATTTTTCAATTTTAGTAACTTCATTTTGACAAAACCCATACTCTAAACAAACAAAAAAATATTGTGTTTGTTGCCTAAACGCTCTCACCTTACTTGTTACATAATGGAATTGCTATGATCTGATGCAGATTATGATCTAAATATACGAATTTATAATGTTTTTCTAAATGTTTTAATAAATTTTACATTTCATCTTCAAATTATTGTTATTTATTCATCATAAAAATATGATATCTTCAAGAAATAATCTTCTTTTTTTCATGCAACTAATTATCTAGCAATTTCGCTTTTTTATCTTCTAGAAGAATTGCTTTCGTATTGTTTAGAAGTTTCGACTTAGACGCACAATCTATCCGGAAGGAAGTATCTTTCGCAATAGGAATATTATTGTTGCCGCAACAACATTTTTCTTCTAAGCAATACGAATTCATATGATTTTCGTATCCCCTTGCATGTAGAGAGTTTTATATTTGAATCCTGTGATAAATATAAAAAAAAAATTAACAACGAATTATTAATGGACAATTTCAGCCATTTAGCAAGAACCGTATGGAATATTCAATGAAAATAATGAAAACGTACCCAAAAAATCCCCTTTTAGAGGTTTTTACCTACTCTAGGCCCTACATTAGAGTGTCCTGAGAACAGACTTTTTAAAAATTTCACGTACTGAACACGAGAAAAATAAAAAAATATTTTTTAATGGTTCTCAGTTCCCTACCAGCGATTGAAAATTCTGACCTCAGTATATTTTGAGAAAAATATCTTCAATTCAAAAATTCCGTAATTTTGAACTGATTTAGGAAAAATAATTTTAAAATTTTTGTAGAGTATTTTTTTCCACAAAATATTTTTACTGAGTTGGATAGACATATTATTTTCGCTTTAAATCGAAATCGTCAAAATTTTTAGTTTATAGAGAAACATTTTAAAAAATATTTTGCAATTTTTCCGGTCCATTTTAGAATTTTTGGATTATTTTAAAATTTATATACACTAAATGTCGTTTTGAGAAACAGGAATAGTCTAAAAAAAATTAATTATTTTTCCGAATCTACAAAAATTTTGTTAACGAAAATATAAATCGAATTAAAATATAAATAAAATTAAAATTAAAATAAAATATATAATAAAATTAAAATTTGTAAGAAGTACTTATATATTTACAACAATTTTATTTCATATTTTAGAAACTATTATTTTGTACTGTGAAAACTGAAACACTTAAAATGTTATAAACCAAATAAGAACTATATCAATTCATTTTAGTACATTTTAAAACTTGTTTAATTGTTGCATTTCAAATGCTGACAAAAAATAAAAGTCAAACAAAAACGTTTATTGGATCAGTTTTACCGAAAATTTAATATTTTTATTAAAGTATTTGTCAGAAAATATTTTTCTTCTGTGTAAAAATCAAACAAATTCGTTATAAACCCAAACAAAAATATTTATAAAAATCGAAACTTTATTTAAGCTAACAATCTTTGCTTTAATAAAATTTTGAGAAAAAATTAATCTTGTATTTAGTATATTACAAAAACTCGAAAATATGCCTTAAATATGATACTAAATACTCTAAAAAAATTGATGCCAAAATTCTTAAATTGCTTTCAAACGTGTAAATATTTTATATATGAGTCCATACGACGCACAAAAATAATGGATTTGCATATTTTGGGTTTCCTGGTGATTATTTTCTAAAACTATTTTAAAACACGTGCAAAATTTTTCCATTTAGTAATAAATTTTGCACCTTTTTTATTATATATTAAGTATATAAAATTATATATCAATCCTTTTTGACCATATAAAATTTATATTTTTAGACATATTAGATTGAAAATCGTCCGTAAAAAAGATTACATAAATTATCAGTTTTAAAACAAAATATGTCTTTTAAAATGGTTTACCTCAAATGCACTCCATAGCCAAAAAGGGTTACAGTATAATTTTTTATACTTAATATATATTTTTTTAATTAAATATCATTATTCAAATAGATAGAGTTTTTTGATTTTTTTACTTTGGTGTTAAATTTCAAATATATACGATATACGACTATATACTTCGTTTTTTGGAGCACTCTAATGTACAGTAATATAAAAAAGCAAACTTATACACATCTGAAGTTGTAATTGATTCGTTAGGTAGCTACATGAAAGTATTTATAGGACGCATAAAATGACCCTTCAATACATATATGTATTATACTATAAATTTAAAAAAAAAATTAGAAAAATAAAAAAAAATAAAAACGTACATTTATTGCAATAAAAACGTGTATGACCAAAATGTTCAAAATTTATTTGACAAAAAAAATCGAATTGCCAGATTTTTTTTTCAAATAAATTGTGCTCAAATTAACAAAAAATGAAACAGTTAACAAATTAACATAAAAGCTTTTTTTAAATAATCTTGTTAATAAATTATAGTTTATTTTTGTAGAGAAAATTCGATTTGAATTATTAACTGAGTTTAATCATTTTAACCAGCTGACAACACTCACAGCTAAATTCACTTAATATAATATATAATATATATTATATTCTTGTTTACACATTTAAAATGTTGTTATTTAATTATTGAATTGAATGTAAATGTCAGTCTAAGTACCACTTTAAAAATAACATACATACATATATGAATAAAACTCATGAGTTTTGCTGAACAATAACGAACAATTTATTCATTCTATTTTATGATCAATTATAACTATAATAATAATTGTGAAAACTAAAGAAAAACAACAAGCTCTAATTAGTTTTGTTCATAATTTAAGGGCATATTCATACAGCATTCTACTTAAAATATCACATTAATTTATATTCGTATAACAATCCGAAAAAGGAGAATCACTTTCAATGTCTAACGTCCACTGTGGTCACATATTTATCGACGTAAGCGAACAACCAAAGGTCATGAATATAGAATTACAAAAATGCGGGATAATAGAATTAAACATCCACAAATTATAGACAAAATTTTAATTACAATCAAAACATTAACACGAGTTCAACTAAAAATAAACTACAAATATAACTGCATCTTTCTTTCGTTACAAGTTCCACTTCTTTTAAGTTTCATTTATAAATATTATTATGTGTTATATTTATGTATATATGTACGTTAATTTTCTAATTATAACCCAAAAATAAATGTACAAACAAACACTTATTCCTTTCTATTCAATAATTAAATAATAATTCCACAAATGAGGGTATGAGTGTTCTTCATTAAAAATACACAAATATACATACATACATATGTATGTATCCATAAAGAAAGATACACTCACATATACAAAGCAAATGAAAGTGAGAATGTGGAAACCAGAGACCTGTTGCTGACGTTGGTTGCCACATGACCCCAAATGTTGTATGCTGTGTAAAATAATTTGAAGGAATGTGTTTGTGGCGGAGCTGTTATGTTGTACCATGTGTGATAATAGTAATCCATAAGACACTAACGCCACACATTTGTACATAAAATAGGAAATAAACGTATACTGACTGCCGAAGGGAAATTTGGAATTTTGCAGGTATTTAAAAGAATTTAAACATCCATATTTATAAATGTTGAACTAACTTCCCAGCGAATAATAATTGATCTCATATTTTACAAACGACATATTGATCATTTCTAAAAATGTGATAACATATTTTTCGCTTTTATAAATCAAATATTTCCTTACAAATACCTATTTAGGAAAGAGATGTAGAAAAGTATTTATATAAAACATATTCGAAGAACATCAAATTTTGTTATATATTTTTGAATCCAAATATCTGATTTCTACAGCTTCTAAAAATAAGATTATATAACTACATTTAAAGTTGCAAAATTGGCAAAAAATGCTCTGAAAATCGTAAACTTTTTCGACTCTAAATCATTTCAATAAATAGTTTTAAAAGTGATGTTATCATATTCTTTTATTTTATATTCATGTTATTGAAGATATTTTTAGAGTGAGACCCTCGATTCAGCTGTAAGGTTCCACATATTCAATAAATTGCCGATTTAACCAACTTAAATGCGAAAAATCTAAGCAAAAAGTTAATTTAATTTTCAAAATTACATTTCTATTAAACATTTTTCAAAATAAATGAAAAATAAATATTTTTTTTTAATATTTTTGACATACTTAATGCATTAAAATAACTTGATTCTATCTTTTCCCACTGAACGATTTTCTTGTTTCTATTTTTTTGTCGGCACTATATACATATGTATATATCTTCAAGTTCCCAGATATCTTTCGGATCTAAATCTGCATGCTTTCGAGAAGTTTCCCAATGAAAATCTGCAAAATACATACATTCATATGTACGCATAAATGCGATAAATTTTCTCATTCTCTAAGAGATACATGAAATCTAAAATGTATGTATATATTAATAAAAAAGTAGCCAGCAAATGAAGCAACAATGTGTTAAGTTAAGCGTGTGTCAAATATTTTCTTATTTGAAGTGACACATTACGAGTGTTTCATCTCATATAAAATGTATCTTTACTTTTTCATGCTGCCGCGTTCTGGGCGAACAACGACTGTGAAGAATAAAGTAAACGTTTGAAATTCTGTTTCACACATTTCTGTTTAGTTGATTAGTTGTCTTTGTGGTTGTTGTTTTTTTATAGAACACAATTTGTTAAAAATTTTCACTCTGCCATTGATTAAGTAGTCTCATGCGTTTTGCTTTAATTATATTAAGAATTTCCGGTGAATTTCTTCTTTTTGATAATTTTGTAAAATGAAAATGCTCTTTTACTTTTTGTATATCATTTAATTTGTTTGTTTATAATAAATATTATTATTATTATGTACATTATAATGTTTTTAAGTTAACATAATGTTTTATTTTTAAACTGTTATTATTATATTAACAATTTGTTTTTATTTCTTATTAAAAATAATAAATAGAAACACTTAAAGTAACTAAAATTGTATTTAAACTAAATTCATAATTATTTTCTATATATTATACAATTACAATTCCTACAGTATCACTTAACTTTTTTAATTTTATTGTTTAATTTTGTTTTTAATCCAAATAAAAAATTGAGAGATTAATTGATTTTCTCAGCAATTTTTGATAAGAGTTAAAATGTTTGCATAAATATCAATATCAGTGTTTTGAAAAATTAAGTTTTTTAAAAAATCTACTACATGGAAAATAAAAAGATTTATACGGTAACGCAAGATCTTGTAAGGAGTTTGATATTTAATTTAATATGTAAAACTTATTATTTTTAAAACTATTGATCAACTAAATATATTTATAAAAAATAAAAATAAAGTTTTTTCACTCCACATTTTACGACATACATATGTACATTAGACTGTGTTGTTACTCCTTACAAAATTTACCTTGCTTTGTTTTATGATGATTCCTAAAATATTTTAAGTCTAGCGAGCTGGACCAAATTAAAAAAAGGTATTTTGGATTTATTTTTTTAATTTTTTTTGTTTTGTTTTGAAACATAATATCCAATATGGGGTATTGTTTGAAAGGGGGTTTAAAGCCGCGTCCAATGATGTATTAATCATAAATAACCGTCTGCTCGTAATTTTCATATTCCAAAATATTTAAAATTGTTAGGTTTTTCACTTATAAAAAAAAATAAAATGTATGCACAATTGTGCAAACTTTGCGAACCAGTAGACTTGGCTTCATAAAATCTTTCAAAGACACCTCATATCGTTTATTTTGTTTAAGAAATACGTACTGTAAAATTTTAAAAAATAACTAAGGGACTTTTTTGTAATCGGTCCAGCTCACGAACGGCCAACGATAAACTAGAAATATATTGGGAACCATTATAAAAAAATAACAAAGATTATTTGAAGCGTATATTTTTTAACGATATTTTCTTGAAAACTGTCCAACTCATGAATAGACAACACTTAACCGAAAATATTTTGGGTAGCATCATATTTCAACCCAGCGAATATTTTGTGAGTCGTCCTAATGCATGTGTAAGTGAAAAAACTTACACACTTGGTAAAGTGTGTACGCCAAATATATCGCGAGTTTTTCAAAGTAAATACGGCTCCGTATACTGTGTCAAAAGTTAAAAAATCGGTGAGAAAAATGTATGTACGTAAATTAACATTTAATTTTTTAAATCCTGAAAAATAATATTTTTAAAACGACCTCAGTTCCTTACCAACGTTTAAATATATTGTTTTTAGTTCTACATATTAAAAAAATCTCTTCCATCAAAAATTCCTTAATGTTTAAGTGATTGTTGGAAAGAAATATAAAATTTATTTGGTTAATAGAAATTAATTAAAATATATTTTCTTTCTGTTTCCGTACTTATTACAAGTATTAAGAGAGAATTTATCAATTCTTTTTAGCCAGTAAAGTTCTGGAACACTACTAATGTTTTATGACATTTTACTATTTTTAAATAATTGTCAAATAGATCTCATTGATCCTTGATTTTGGGTTCACAAACACAATTATTTAGTTTATTGAATTGAAAAGCAAACACTGCAGATTTTTGATATTCAGACATTTACATACTTGTGAATTTTGTATTTAAAATGTTTTTTATTTAAACACAGTTTGTTATGGCGATATATATTTGTAAAAACATGGTATAGAACTATTACAGAATTTATCGATTCCCAATAACGTAATCTTTTATATACGTATTTATATCTCGTAATGTTATCTCGTTGAAATGAGAAAATCAATAAATCTCTCTATTATATACATATGCACTAGGCTTCGTTTCAAAAAATAAAATTTTTCCCGATATTGTGATGTTATACCTTTTCAGAAGGGTTTTATTTCTGTAATCGCAATTCTCCAATATATTTTTTTAATTCCAACTCCTTCATTTGCATATCTGAGGTTGAAACCATTGCTTTTGAGTGACATTTTTTCTAGAGCAAAAACTGCATGACATTTCATTAATATAGAGAAAATCAAAAATTATGTTTATGTCTATTAAAAAATGTCACAGAGAATCGGTGTTTTGGCCACAGATATGCAGATGATGGAGTTGAAATTTTAACAAAATAATACCGGCAATATTAGTCCTGATTCAAAATCTCAAAAAATAAAAAATGTAATATCGTAATTTAAAAATTATCGGGTCAAGTCTAATATGTATACATATATATGTATTAATTATTCTTGTAGAACTCACAAAATATGTGTCGTTTTGGTTTAAATATATAAACTTAAATCCAAAACACAATAAATATTTACATTTCAATCTTACTAAGTTAGCACAACGTACAAGTAGCGTTAGACTTACAGTAACTCAGCTATTTCGGGAAACTAGCGTTACTGACTTTAAAATAGGCGCAGGCGGTGAAACGGCTGCTGCCGCTGATGGTGATATTGAATGGGAGGGCGACGAAGAAGGCTGGCCCAAATGGGTCAATACCTGCAGCGGTTGATGGACGGCTGTTGGAGCTTGATGCGGGTGTGCAGACGGGCTGATGTGATGCAAAGCAGATAGTTGGTGTTGCTGCTGGTGTTGATGTCTTTGATGCGCCGCAATGGCGGCAGCAGCTGCATGTTGTTGCAGGAGCTGTTGATATTGCAAACGCTGGTAAAGATCGGATGTGGGCATAGAGGCGGCTGCTGCAGCTGCAGCAGCGGCAGCAGCTGGATGACTCTGAGGTGGAATGGCTGCGGCAGAAAGTAAACGCTCCATATTGCTATAGTTGGCAGCCGCCATGGCACTATTAACTCTAGCAGAGAAGGGCGTGGGAGATAAAGCTGTATTCTTTGGCACAAAAGGATTGTATCTTCCATACATATTTGCTAGGAGACTCGGGTTAGTAGCACCAGTGGCTGCCGCTTGCTGAGGATATAGGAACTGATTAAATTGTGGATAACCTAGGCCGGTAAACATTGGCCCTATCAGAGAACGTTTGAATGCCGCTAACCTTGATCTGGAGGCGGCGGTGGTTCGCCTTCTCAATTTACCCGTAGACCCCCCTATAAATACATCATCCGCAGAGGGGTCTAACATCCAGTAATTGCCCTTGCCTGGGTCATCATAGTGGCGGGGAACTTTGACAAAACATTTGTTTAAGCTGAGATTGTGACGTATAGAATTCTGCCATCCCTGTTTATTGTCTCTGTAGTAGGGAAAATTAGTCATTATGTATTCGTAGATGCCGTTAAGGGTTAAACGTTTTTCGGGACTTTGTCTAATGGCCATCATTATTAGCGCATTATAACTGTATGGAGGCTTTTCATTGCCTTTCTTATCCGTTTCCGGTTTCTCGCCATTTTCATCTTTATTTTCCCCTTCATCCTCTATTCCTTCTCTATCGGCCTCTACATCTCCATCTAAATCCTCATCGTCATCAACTACATCGGGATCCAAACCAGCCTCGAGATCACTCTCAGTACCTTCATCGTCGTGGTGATGGTTGCGCACGTTATGCACTAAGCCTTCGGTACTATTACTCAATTCACTGCCGTCGGTAGGCGGTGGCGGCGACATGCTGGTCACATCCAAATCTGAGTCAGCATCTTGTCCATCATTGTCGTCACAGAGATTGAATGTGAGATCATTTTGTTTTTGATTATGACGAGGGGAGTGATGCTGATGATTTTGATTGTTGTCTTCCACAGTCTCCGGTAGAATGGAGTTAATGGAGAAACTTGATTTTAAGTGGGGAGTGCGGGCCATTTTATAAAATTGCTGCAAATGCTGATGTGTGTCCAGCAACGCTTGATGGTGAGAATGCAATTGTTGCAGGTGAAGATCTTGTTGCTGCGGCTGCTGAAGTTGTTGCTGTGGCGGTGGTGAATGTAAATGGGTTATTTGAGCTTCAGTTTGAATATGATCTGAAACTCTGTCAACACTACATGGATCGTCGATTTTAACCATGTTTTTCTTAAACTTTTAACACACACTCTTTATTTTCAAGCAATAAATTTATTTCTATTGAATTTTCAGATTTTATTCTTTGGGCTAATTCAATAATTTATTTTATTTAAATACGATTATTTTTTTTAACTAAAACTAACACTATCATGTCTAAATAGCAGATAAATTGATCTCGATTTTATCGGTTTAACACGTTTCACGCAATTACAGCACTTCTGTCCGTTCCGTAGCAATGATTATTGTAGACTAAAAATATCTTGTTGTCAGAAAGACAAAGCGTATTTTATTACTAATCGTGGAGAGATTTTTTTCCTTACCGTATTATCATTTCATTTCAACCAA
Source organism: Lucilia cuprina (assembly GCF_022045245.1). Classification (NCBI taxonomy): domain Eukaryota; kingdom Metazoa; phylum Arthropoda; class Insecta; order Diptera; family Calliphoridae; genus Lucilia; species Lucilia cuprina. The sequence goes on along the minus strand of NC_060950.1, from coordinate 100,168 downwards.
CTGAATTGGTCCTAAACATCTGGTTTATCCAACCAAAAATACACTCCTTCTTTCTCACTCTAACGCTCTCTTGAATGAGCAGCCAATCAAAATAGTGGAACTTGTGGTTTTTACAAATTTTTGTATTTAGGCAGCAGCAACCAATGATTCGAATGAAAACATAAACATTCTTATTCGCCACTTTTCCGCTACCGTAGTCGATGCAATTGTGTTTGTTTTGATAGTTATTGTTGTTTTGCATTAAGATTAATGTTGTTCGACCACTCTCCTCATACGACACCCATGTTGGTTGGTATGAGTACTGTTCGTGTGTACACCTTGTCGCACTAATGTGCGAGAGTGCTTGATAGAGATTTATTTGTGTTTTGTTTATTTCTGTTGGGTGTTGTATTAATGAAAACAACTGGTTTTTGTTGTGTGAACTCGAAAACAATTTGATAGTTGTTGTTGTTGCTTCTCGTATAAAACGTGTTATTTGCTCACTTAGTTTTGCTTTATATTTTTTGCATGCAGATGTTTCTTTTATATTAAATACACGTACATACTACATATATTATTAGTTTAAATCTGTTCACTCCTCATATACTATATTCGCCATATTAGATATCATGTTCCTATATTCAAAAAGTGGCAACTAAACTTTTGGTCGAATTGTGTTTTTTTTTTTTTTTTTGATTATTTTGCGCGTTTACCACAAATTTCTGTAAATATATTTGGAAGTACCTATAATTTTAATTGAACGTAAAATTTAAGCTGCATATGTTCTTTTAATACACAGTGTTGCCAATAAAATTCGCACATTTGACAATTATCTGGCTTTGACAACGTAAAGTGTTAACACGATTGTTAGAAGTCTGACATCGTTTTACAATATACCTACAAACTAATAATGTCTTCTTTGTCAACGTTGCAAGGCACAAAATGTAAGATAACACGATTGTTAGACCTTCTTTGAACATTGTAAACTCTGACAACCGTGTAACATAGCTTAAAAAGATTCAGTTTGGCAAACTATCTTCAAAATGCTGACTGGGTATTTAGTACGTTAATAAACAAACATTCAGACATGAATTTGTATGTATATATAATATGTTTGTGTGAACCTACATATAGGTACATGCATCCATAAATACGAATTTGCAGTAGCAGTATGTGTAAATGTTTTTGTTTGTTGTTCCATATTTGTAATATAGTTTGCCAACTCATGTTCCCTGGGTTTTCAACGCAAAAAATGTGTACATACACACAAAGCTATACCAACACTACGAACAAGTACACGCAAAATAATTTTGGTGTTATGCTTTTATAATGTGCTGGACGTATCAATTAATTTTTTGGTATAGTAGGCAAACAACATTCGCTCGATTGAGGATGTTTTTGTGTCGTTGTTTTAATTAGTATTGATTAACACTAATGAGCGTTATCGAAATAAATAATTATTGATTTTAGGGGCCTAAAATTTAGCAAATATTTATGTGTTTTTTTTAAACATAAACTAATATTTACACTTTCAACAATTTCTATCCAAATTGTAACCATAACCTTACAGCTTAAAGTTTAAAACAATCTAATCTGAGTGAATGGATAGTGACCCGATCGGAAGAAACTGATGTTACTTGATGTTTCGATTTCGTTTCAGTTTCAAGTTACTTTTTTATAAGATAAAAGTGGGTAAAAGTAGTAAATTTCCAGTTTTGCCATAACAAGAGAGAAACTTGAAAGTGTTATGATTTTATACTCTTTTATGTTATAAAAGCGACTTAATAATATATTTTTTTATTTCTCCTTTTTATATTGTTCTACACTCACTAATCTCTCGCTGATGCTTATTATATATTAAACAATGTTTAGATATATTAAATTTTAAATTAACACAATTTATTACAAAATCTGAATTTCAATTAAATTTCTTCTCACAGTTCTTTGTAACTCCAACATATATTTAAAAATGTTACTCTCAAAACTTTTTGGCGAAAATTCGTGGCTTATAGTTAAGGTATTTCTTCACAAAAAAAAAAATAAAATTCAAAATCAAACAACAAATTCATAAAGCCAAGTATTTTTTTACTAAAATAGGACCTATCACGAAATTCGTAAAATAAAGCACTCAAATTCGTAAATTCTTTATTGCAAAAATTTCAGGATTTTTCTTATTAAAATAATATACTATTTACGAAAAACAATAACAAATACCTATTCGCAGCATTTCCAAACAAATATTTTACTGAAACAATAACGCAAGTTATTTGCATTTCTACTGAAATTGAATCTATAAAAACCTTGTTAAAAATATATAATGAATTTTAACAAAAATTGTACTAACTCTATAAAACTAAAATTTGTAAAAAGTATCAAATAAGAATTATATCAGATCATTTTAGTAAATTCCAAAATATGTTTTATTGTTGTATTTCAAATGCAAACAAAAAATTAAAAGTCAAACAAAAACATTTATTTGATTTAGTGTGTTTCAGTTTTCACAGTACAAAATAGTAGTTTCTAGAATGTGACATAAAATTATGGTAAGTATTGGTTATAAATTTTTTTACAAATTTTAATTTTATAGAATTAGTATAATTTTTGTTAAAATTCAATATATATTTTTAACAAAATTTTTATTTATTTATTTATTTATTCAATAGTTTTTTAAGCCCTTAAGGGCAAATAAACCGGTACAACATATATGGCATACAATTTAAGATCTTAAAGATAAATATTTTATATATGTAATTAGTTTAAAACTTCAAAACAAATATGAAAGAAAAAAAAGAAAATAAACATTAAATTTAAAAAAGGCCAAACACAAATACAGTATTCAAATATTTGAACATCAAAAGATAGTAGTCAAAAATAATAGTTGTAATAAATTTATAAATTTGTCATTGCAACAATATTAAACTTTTTTATGGAATATGAAAATTTTCTGTCAGCATACGTTATTGTAGTGTTCCATGGCCAATAGATCTGACAACAAATGACCTCTTCATAATCAACGTATTATGACGCGGAGGAACTAATGCATGTGTTCGTGAAGACGTACCAATTTGAAACAAATTTCTCAAGTAAGGCGGACAGCCCGTTTTCATGATTTTAAATAGTAGAAGTAACAATCTTGTATTAACAATCTTGTATTAACAGCCAAAGAGTGATATAACGTAAGTAGTAATTCTCGTTCGATATCTAAGTCCATATATATACCTTTATTCTGTTAAAGCAATGTTCTAATTTATCCATGTTGTGTTGGGGATGTACCACTATATACTTCTATTGCGTAGAGAAAAGTAGGTAAACATACAGAAAAAACTAACTGCTTTTTCACATTTAAAGGTAAGTAGCAACCTAATGAATAAAATTTTCTCTATGTAAAAGATATGGACGCTATAATGTGGTTAATATGGACCCCAAAATCTAATTTATTATCTAAGTAGGTATATAACAAATTAAAGATATGGACGCTATAATGTAGTTAATATGGACCCCAAAATCTAATTTATTATCTAAGTAGGTATATAATAAGAGTTTTGAAAGAAGATACGAATTGTATAGGGTTATCTCCGAAATAAAGTCCAATATTTAATTGAATATTATTTGAAAATATTATATTATTTGAAAATATTCATAGATTCAATAATAAATTTTGTGTATTATTTTTGCCAAAATACAATAAATAAAAAAATTTCGTATTTGTTTTAGTAAAATACTGTTTGGAAATGTTGCGAATATTTATTAATGTTTTTCGTAAACAGTATATCATTTTAATAGTAAGAATTTTTTCAAAAATGAATTTACGAATTTGAGTACTTGATTTTGTGAATTTCGTGATAGGTCCTATTTTTGTAAAAAATGAATTTTTTGTTTGATTTTCAATTTTATTTTTTCTGTACATTGACAAATATAAGAATTTTATGAAGCCAATAAAAAGTTGATTTTTAACAAATTTATTCTCAGATAATTTTTTTCTTTAATTTATGTTAATAACTAAGACTAATTATGTCTACAACTTTGTAAATAAAATCCCAGAAAAATTTTAAACGATTACACCGTACAACAAATTGGGAAAAATTGTTGCACACATGAGCAAGGCCATATACGTTGGAAACTACATACTTGATATAGTTAAACTACATTTTTGGTTTTTTATTTTCTGATCGTTTCTTCCTTTAAAAGGACTGTAAAGTTGGAAAGGAAGAGTAAGTATAATAATATTTAGCTTAAATTTGGTTTGTTCTAGTAGTTCAATATAGGTATCGATTGAAAGAGGAGAATAACAGTATTTTTACAAATAAAATAGTTTTAAAATGTTAGAATAAAAAAACTAAGAAAATGTCCTTTAAAATTTTAATCCTTTAATATCCTTATTTTTTACAGTCAGTTTTTTTTAGAAAAAAATATATGTTATATTTACAAATATGGAGTTGCAGACTCCCAAATTTCATATCTTTATCTTTATTAGTTCTTTGTAAAAAAAGAAAAGTTAAGTAATATTCAAATTAAAAAAATTTTTGTTGAGAATATTTTGTTTAATTTAATTTAATTCAATATGTCGCAATTAAAATAAAATTCAACATAAATATTTTATTTGCTAAAATAAATCACATTTGAAAGAAATTCACAACTGGTGTAGTTTATGATATGCTCGGCCCAGTCCGGCTATACTTTCCTAACTTGTTTAAATATTTATGTATATCGTGGTTTACTAATTGCACATTATATACCTTCGCCCTTTTGTATTTTTTAATGAAAACTATATAATAAACTACTTTGATAACATTATTGGCAGGTCAAAGGAATATATATAGAGTTCGGAATAATTGTGTTAAATTAAAAAGGAAAATATACTTTCCCAGAAGGTAGTTTTAACACGAAAGGATAAAAATTTTAAGATATCCTTAATCGATTTTTATCCTTTCATATTCTTCAAAATTTCCAGTTTTTTAACTTTTTATCATAAAGACAAAGAAACTCGGTTCCAGAATATCAAATTTCTAATTTTTCTACATAATATTTTAACATAAAAAAGACTTTGAAATTTTCAGAGTGGAAAAATTTATTAATTAATTTATTGAGATATTATAAAAATTAAACAAATGGAGCTATGAAGACCAAATTTCAGACTTTTGTACTCCATTCTAATGTCTTTATTATGAATATTTTTTGTTGAACAATTTTGTATAAAATTTCAAGGATAATAAAGGATAAACTTTTATAAGGATATTTTTTATATCTCTTTATTCTTAAGAAACAAAACAAAATACGAGATAAAAATACTGCAATTGTCCTCTTTAGTTTGATACCCATATAGTTATAATAGGGTGGCTAAAAATATTTTATAAAAATTTTTGAAAATTGTATGTACCTCAAATTTTAAAGTCCTTTAAAAAGGACAAACGATCAGATAGTGAAAACTGAGTACGCAGTTATATCATATAAATTATGTACTTTCGTATGTATATGGTTTGGTTTGTGTGTGAAAAATGGTGTTGGACGGTGTTATATTTTGGAAAAAACTCAAATCTAGTCATTATTGGATTAACAATATACCAATTGGCCAGCAAGTTCTACATCTTTAATTTATTTTTTATCATTAAAATCATTTTATGTTATTAAAATTTATAAATACGCATTAAATAAATAATTTAAAATGTCAAATTCAAGTGACATGTTCGTGCGCCGCTTGTGACGCTTATAAAAGTAGAAAGTAGATCTACTTTAAGCATTCTACGCGTCATTGTTTTCTACGCTTTTGTACTTTCAACATACAAATACATTGATTCTACTTTTTTGACAGACGCGTAGAAAGCGTAGAACGCGTGGTGTGGACCTCCAGCTTGAAGCTAACGTGTGCCTTTACTATTGTGTGCATTAAAACCAAAATAAGATTTTTTTAAATACAAGCGTTAGTTTTAATAGTTTTTAAAAATTGTAATTTTTTTTAATGAAATAAGTTGTTCAATAACATGATTAATGACTGTAATTTCAACAAATATGTTTCTATCAGTGCATAGTTACCTTTGGAGTGAAAATATTTGGTAGTTTTAATCCATAGGTACTGATTTAAAATACATGTCAATTTACCCGTATGGTAAAATTACCAACTAGTTATTTTACACTGTAGATATCTACTTGTTGAAATTACGAATATAAAAGTTTACACAATTATTTAACTTATGTACCTTATAACGTCCACACATATTTACATACATAAAATCATACGTACGTACATATATATGCATGTATAAATCATGTAAGTATTTGCATTCGTTTTGTATTCTTTATTTGCATTTAATACGCGAGTGCACAAACAAACCTCTTTTAGTATTCATGAGTGTAGGCGCCATGTTGTTTTTCAACATTTTATCCATTGTTGGGTGGGGCTTTTGATCATAATTTTTGCTTCTGCTTCAACTGCTTTTCCCCAATCAAAAAATTTAATGATTTCATAGGATAAATAAATTCGACGTAAATCAAACTGACTCATTTTGTAGTACAAAACAAATTTATAAAAGTTGAAAAATAATATTTTTTTACATTTAAAAATTTAAAATGTGTATGATATTTACATCAACGAAACACTAGTAGTTTTTGTCTAATGTGGTTTTAAGTGAAACACTACTAAAATTTCTTTTTTTCCATACGTACAAAAACTACATTTACTTAGTTTTTGATGAAAAAATAAATAAATTCCAATTAAAACTACTTAAAACACAATTTCCAGCACTTGAATTTCATAATCTTGAGGTTTAAAAAAACTTTAAATTAAGATGACAAAATAGAAAAATAAAAATTTATAAAGTATTCAAATATACACAAATATTTATTGAAAATATCAGTAAAAATTTTCAAATATATGTGTATTTATTTATACACAGAAACAAATATGCACAATTTTTTCTTAACAATCGTTAAATTTAATTTAAAATTTTATAAATATTTTATTTGGGTTTATAACGAATTTGTTATATTTTTAAAAATATTTTTACTGATTCAATGGGTAATCCAAGACCTGTCCAGCGAAACATCATTTGTTAAAATCGGATAACTGGTTCCAAAGCTATTCAATCATCAACATTTCTAATGTTGAACAAAAATATCCGAGATGCCCCATAAAATATGAACCAAATTAGTTAAGGATCTAATGGAATGGCCATGGAAACTGCATTAAGAAGTAGACTATATGCTCCTGATTTGAAAAAAATCGAAGCGCACAAAAATTTAAAACAGCGTTTTTGGTTCATTTATTTTGGAATGACCCTATAGCGACAAGCAAGTTTTATTTGGGCCGAAATGTTATTGTCAATGAGAAGCGTCACATAATTGATTCACCTCCCATTTTAGACCCCTCAGAAAATTACCTGTTGCAATATAGCAACAATAAACGACATAATCAAGTTTTAAAGGAACTAAAATCTCTCTGTCAAATTTTATGAGAATCGCTCCATAATTGATCCCCTAAAAAAATTACTTTAACGCTCATTTTTGGATAAAATGCAACATAAACAAGTTTTGTAGGAACAAAAATCTTCCTTACCAAATTTGATGATGATACATAAGTGAAATTGAACTAGATACTATACAAACACAGAAAAAATTGAAAATAAGTTTCAACTATCAAAATATGTAATTGTATCAAGCAAGTTTAATTAATTCATTAATTGTATAAATTAAATATTTATACAATTTATTTTTATTTTATTAATTTATTAATCAAATGAATTTAACTGTTTCGTAGATTTTTTAAATCAAAATAAGAAGGTGATTCAAACACTTAAATTATTAATCGATAACGCATAACGTTAAAGGAATACTCGACCTTTAACAATGCGTTCATCATTTAAAAAAATATCACTTTATTGTCACAATTAAACTTATAAAGTATTTCATAAATTGTCGAGAAACTTGAATATTATATGCATTAAATTTTATTGACTATTTAAGAATTATAAATATTCCTAGCACAAAAATTCAAAATAAAATATTAAAAAGAACATAAACAGAAAAGTAGGCCAGAAATATTTTTTTATCTTGGAAATTATTATGGTTAGAATCTTCAAATTTTGGGTAATAAATTGGCCGACTACCAACGGGGGGAGTGGTACCGTCCACATGAATTGAATACAAAAATTCGTTTATCTGGGAAATTAATAGAACTAGATTCTTAAAATTTGTCACATTAATCTTTAATATTCATCTAAACATGGTAGGACTTTCATAAGGGGGCCTTGGCACCCCCATATGTATTAAATAGATAAATTTGTATATCTGAAAATTTTCAAATTTTACATGAAGAATTTTGACATTCAGATAAAAATGGGCGACTTTCAGTATGGATTAAATACAGAATTTCGTATATAGGTTACATTTAAATCTTTATTAACGTTTGGAAAATTTGCAATAATTTAAATGGCATCTCATTATATATGAAAAACTTGGGACTATTCAGTTTGTTATGAAACATTATCATTCGTCCTCAAATTATTCCTCTCAAATCAAATCTAAGTTTTGTCGCTTTTTAAGCAAAATATTTGTAACAAATAAGAAAATATTGTTCACCAAAGTTTCGGTGCCTCATATTATACCAATATTTAATTGTGCCGGTTAATGTCTCCAAAAACAATGTTTCGAATTGTGTGCAAACAACAAATGAACTGAGCTGCGTCTAATATGCGTGTGTTTTGAGGCGTTAGTACTCATTATTTGTTCATTCTAAAGTGTTAATGGCTAGAAAACAAACAAATTGTTAAGTGTCCTTTTAACAGTAGCCAAAGACTACAACATTTTTTGAGCAATGCCACCCTTTTCTACAATTCCATGTCAAGTCAGTAGACCAACCAAACTACCGAATGTCAAACACATGCCGCCGCCACCGTTAAATTGTCGTGTTTTCAAAGAAATTTGGCCAATTAACGCGTTTACAGTGCAAACCGATTGAAAACATCTGTAAGTTGTTGGTTGTATACACTAAGTACAAAATATTGTTTGTTTTTAGTTTTACGTAGTGGTACTCCTTCTACTACTTCATCAGCTTAATGTTTTTTACAAATGAACATACATTTGTACGTACATATATATGTATCTCAGTACTCATGGTACTTAGTTTGTATGTTTATCAATGTCACAATCTAACCACTTTTATAATCCGAACCATCATCAAATCCTTTCCTTTTATGATGGAAGGAAGGGTTTGTGTTTTTTCTAGAGATATTTTAAATGTTGACAAAGACATTTTTGGGTTTTAATCTCACACAGTATTTTTCAAATATTTGTACGGATAATAAACGCCGCCATGTAAACGATGATGTGCTTGTTATCATTGTCAGTGCAAAATTTTGTATCTAACCAAGTATTTGAGGTTCTCTTTATGAAAGAGATTTAAAAACACACATTTCAAAGTATTCATAATCCGTATGTCATTATGTCCATACATTGTAGAACTACACATACGTACATATGTAATTATTAGTTAAACGAAGTTTTGGTATTAATAGTGTTGCTTCCTGTGTTTGTTGATCTTGAAGACAAAAGTTTGATTTTCTTACAAACTAAGTTGCAGACGGCCAGAAGGTCGGTGAGTAAAGCCAATTTATTTAAATTGGCTTCTGTATGGCTTCCTAATTTACTCACATGAACACTAAAAATAATGTATGCCATAATGCCATAATCTGACGAAAAAGTTAAATTTGGAACTTATTTATAAGTAGAATCACAGGTAACTTAAAAAGAATTCAGAAACGTACTCACATTAAAGCTAAAAACAAAAAATATAAGCTTATTAGGGTGCCCCAGTAGGCTAGATGGGTGGGTTCGATTGCCACCACAGACTCTGGTCTGCTACACTACAAAGGGCGTCGTCACCCTGCTCGGTAGATTAAGTTAATTTTGTCAAATTTCAAATATTTGCGGTGTGAGATCGATTTTTTCTTGTAAACATTAAAACTTAAACTCATATTTTCAAGGAAATTAGATAAATAAAAATTAGCCCTTTTTCTCGAAACAACTTTTTTATTGGATTATGCCGGTCTTGTAGTAAATAAGCTATATGTTCTGTTTTCTTCGATCAGATATATAAAATTAAATTATATATAATAAAATAAAACTGCGGGTCTCGTTGAAATGCTGAAATCATTGACTGACTAACAGAGTCTTCAATTTACGCTGTGTGTTCTTATTAAAAGTTAGATTTCTTTCTTGAAACAAAAATCAGAAAAAGTGCTTATAATTCTTCATCTGATGGTCTTTTAGAAGCAAATTAACTATATAAATATACATGCATACATACACATGTGGTAAGTGGAGGAATGTTTACGAGTACGACGGCCAACGGTCAGTAATTACATTAAAAAGTCATTAAAGTGATGTTGTTTCCACTTTATATAAAATTAATTTAATTTTCATCAACAATCCAACATTTTCAACAACAAACATATTGTCGTGTGGCAAGCATATTCCCCCACAATTATTAAAACCACCAGCGTAAATGTTGACGCACATTCGTTTTAATACATCCACATAACGGTCGATAGAATTTTATAATATTCAATATGTGTGGTTGTTGTGTTCACACTAGAAATAAATCTTCTTCAATTTTTTGTATCGGAGATCGTGTTACAATTGTACAACCCAGCAGAAATAGAACTTTCAAAGAATTTACTACATGGAAACACTGAAAATGACCTGAAGATGTAATTATTTTAAAACAGGCTTGTTTTTTATTTGATTCCAAATTCACTTCTTCTGAGTTCATTCTCAGGAAGTAATTTTATGTTATTGTTTTGTACGTTGTTTGGAAGTGAAATTGTACTATTATAGAATACAAGTAATATTTTTATTACAAAACAAAATTGTTTAATTAAAAAAAATATGCACAATTTTTTTTCTTAACAATCGTTTACTTACACTAAATTATTAAAAAGTTGATTTTGAGGTTTAATTTAATTTGATTTATTTCAATATTAAATCTTTTCGATTTTTTACAAAATCAATGGAATGGTCAACGTTTGGCAGACACTGTGACTGTTTTGTTATACATTCATAATTTTTGTTTAGTATTTAATTTGTGTTGATTCAACTTCTGGTAAATACATACAAACAAACATGATTTAATAATTTAATTTTTATGTGAACATTAGTGTAGCCCCAAAATAAAAGAGGCCGATCTTCCCAATGAAAATGAGAATTTAGTTAGTTTAAACTTTAAAGATACAGCATATTTTTTTCTCAAAAAACATCTCATCCTTCGTCATTATCGAAGGACAAAAATTTAATTTTTAAATAAATTTATGTAAAATTTTAAAAAATTTTCTGAAAACAAAAAAATTTTCAATATTTTTTAATATGATATCTAAAGTTCATATCATTCCTTTGCGTGAAATATGAAAAATATTAAAAAACTCCATTTTTATTCTTTTACCAAATATTTCGGTGGGAACAAACACCATTTTTGTTCGCCAATGTTCGCCGTGCCCCCTAATGTACATACATATATACATATGTATGTGTATTAATACTGATGCTGATGATGACTGTTTCGAGTATTTGTTGCCCTCAACGTTCAATTGACTTAATTGAAAATCGGGTCAACATGGGCCAAGATGATGAACAAACACTAATTAAGGATCATGGCATTTAGTTTGTGCAGTTGACTAAATATTATTGGGTTTGTTTTGTTACGTACTGGAACAGAGAATGAATCAATTACTGACCATATGAATAGATGTGTGATGTTGTAGTTTAAGAGAATGTTTTTTACCCGCCTAATTTGTAGTTTATATAAATTATGTTTATTGTCTTGGGTTAAAGTTTAATTTCATTTAGATTCGTAAAACTATTTTTGTTACACGCAAACATTTATATGCACATATACATCAGTATAAATACATACATCATAACTAGAGTCTAACTAATGTTTTGGAAGGTACCGATTAATATTTTACTATTATAAAATCGGGTTAAAGGGTTTCATTTAAACGTTTAAAACCCTCATAAAGTGTGTAACCTGCGCATACATATTTCTATGCTCGCAACTGAATAAGAATTGATTTGCACAACAATCAGTGCTGCCATATATTATTTTTTTAACAACATTTAATAACATAGCCTATAAGCTATAAGGGTTACAATTTTCTACTTTACAATGATTCTTTCAAGACTAAAACATTAAGTTTATTTAAAATTATATAAAATAACTATTGATAATTATAAAAACAATTTTAGGATAATTAAATTGTACTGCATTGATCATAAATAAATTTCAATCAATCAAATGTAATTTAAGGAAGTAATTTCAGTAAAAAAACTTTTTATGTACTAAAATTACAAAATACTCCAGGAAAATTAGTAAATTAAACAATTTAAATCGCTTAATGAAAATTTATAAAACGCATATTCTTCAAAGTCATTAATAAGGGATAACTGGTCATTGTAGTCTTAGATCAATTCGCTACTGGAAATGTCATTATATATATAT
>NC_060950.1:58423-87605 GCF_022045245.1 Lucilia cuprina | reverse complement strand
AAAAATCGGCAATATGATTAAAAGTTCAATAAAACTAATTTTTGCCGACATAATATAACATTTAACTTAATTATGAGTACAAAGGCCTTCTTCTCCCCACCAAATTGGTGTAGAGCATAAAAAATATACTCCATTTAACATTGTGATGTCCTATGCTTTACGTCAGACTTATACCAAAACTAGAGCATGTTGTTTTCAAAAAAAAATAAACATGGCCCATGTCTCATTATATAAGACTACTACGGATCATGTGCTCCAATAATATTTAAAGGAAGTAGTTTTGGTGGCGTGTCATAATGTCCAGCGTTATAACGTCTAATTTTATTTAGAACAAATATTTTATTTTCGCAGTTGAAACATTTAATCTTTCAAAACAGTAAAAAAATTTAAAAAATATAAAATGTTCGATATTCTGTCTCGAAAATGGCCAAAAACATATCACAAATGTTAACAGGAGATAGGTAAGAGGCATCAATGTTTACGTTTTTCGTCGAACATTCCAATGAAATCATTTAGGATCGTTGCAGATTGGTTCACATAATGGGATAATATAATATCTCTATGGAACAACATTCGAAAGGATAAAAAATGTCTCTGAAGGCTTTAATGAATTATGATAAAAACTGATTTTAAAGAAGTTGCTTTAGTTTTTGCCAATACAAATCTATGGAAATATATGGAAAAAATTAAATTTAAAATATCTCCAGCGTGGAAAATTTTATAAACGAACCCTCATTTCGGCCACTAGTTTATGTGTTTAAAAATGTTCAGCAATACAGAAAAAAATGAAATTCAAAGTCAACAAAATATTAATAAAGCCATGATTTTTTTACTAATATAGGACCTATCACGAAATTCGTAAAATGAAGATTCAAATTCGTAAATTCTTTATTGAAAAAATTTCGGAATTATTCTTATTAAAATAATATATTATTTACGAAAAATATTAATGATTTTTCGCAACATTTCCAGTTTTTAAGAAAATGTCTTAAGGGGGACTCGATTTTTCATGTTAAATTCAATATTTTACTCAATATTATTCTATATTATTTCTAGTCTATCGATGGTCGTACGTCTAGTGGTGTGCATATTTTGCATATATTTATGTATACATTTTTAATGAAAAACCTAACAATTTAAATGTTTTTTAAATAAGACAATTATAGGTAAACGGTTATTAATGATTAATACATTGGACGCGGCTTTAAAATCCCTTTTAAACGATACCCCTATTAGATATATTCTTTAAAAAAAACTAAAATTTAATAAAAATATTTCAAAACTATTTTTTTTTTAATTTGGTCCAGCTTACGAACGGCCATCGGTAGACCTCAAACACTTTGAGAATCATCCTAAAACAAAGTAAGATAAATTTTGAGAAAGTAACAAAAACGCGTTTTTGCTTTCCATACAGAGTGAGTCGGTCTAATATACGTACTTACAATAACTTTCTTCACATTCCAGAAACTATTATTTTGTACTGTGAAAACTGAAACACTTATACGTTAAATGTTATTATAAACCAATTTATCTTAGTACATTCAAAAATTGTTTTATTGTTGTATATATAAATAAAACGCAAACAAAAACATTTATTGAATCTGTAAAAATATTTACTGAAAACTAAATTTATTTCAATAAAGTGTTTGTGAAAATCAAATAAATTCGTTATAAACCCCAATAAAAATATTTATGAAAATCTAAAATAAATTTAAGCAAACGATTGTTAAGATAAAAGTTGTGCATATTTTTTGCTGTAAACATTCTAATATCCTTTAAAATAAAATTTTGTGTGTTTAAAAAAATGATTTTTTGAATTTGTATTAATACAAAGATTTATTTGAAAATGTATTGTAGTCTGAAAATCTAAAATGTCTTAGAAATGTTTTGAGCTTTTAAACATTTCTTAAAATCAGTTTTTTTTTTACAAAATACACCACAATAAATTTATAAAATAAATTACATATTTTATTTATTTTGATCACGAAATTTGTCAAATCAAGTACCAAAAAATATATATTGAATTTTAACAAAAGTTCTACTAATTCTATAAAATTTAAAAAAAAGTACTCAATTTTATTTCAGATTCTAGAATCTATTATTTTGTACTGTGAAAACTGAAACACTTATACATTTAATGTTATAAAACAATATTGTATTAAATACAATGAAATTCCGAAATTAATACAAAGTATTGTAGCTTAAAACCCATTAAATAAAGTTTATATAAAATTCCACGACAGTTTCGCAATCCTGTTATCCATGTTATCTTTAATTATATTTTTTATTAAGAACGGCTCAGAATGATTTCTGAGTCGATTCAGTCATGTCGGCCCGTCTGTCTGTAATCAAACTGAAGGTTGATGAAGATAGATATGTGTATATATTAATGTACATATGTATATGAACATAAGCCACCACCAAAATTATCCTTCAATCTTAAATATTTTCGATTATGTTGAAAAATGTTCAACCATACAAAAGAGAAACTCAACATTTATTTATACTAATTTGTTCATACATTCCGATATACATACATAAGTAGGTATTTTCTTGGCTTATAGTATAAATATTTAAGCAATAGTTAACGATTTATACGGCCAGAATTTGAAGAAACTCTACGAGTAGGTTTAGAAATAATTATTGACGATGTCTTAATATCAGGCAAAAATCGTTATCTTTTGCTATTCGTTCCTCATACTTTATTGTTAAATATAATTCAATTTACTCATACACGCATTTTGGACTTAACACATTTGGTAATTAAATAAGCTTGGATTACACCTGAATTAGGATTTAAATTAAAACAATCCACTTACTCTGCTCTAAACTCTATTCAATATAAAGCATTATGTTTGATATTTTTTAACCATCTCAATTTTTTTTTTTCAGTTTTGTAAGAGTCTTAAGCAGTTGTCGTGAAGGTATGTATTGTTCGATTTATTGAACGAATTACAGAAGCAAGATGAACGGACAGAAAGTAACTAAATCTGTAAGGCAAGTTGCTTAATGCAATTGTGGATTGTGGCAATATATGTACATATATACATATACATACATACTCTTTTTCAACTCATTGTCTAATCAATCCTCTTTGTTAATTTAAGATCCTTTGCTATCCTTTTGGACATTTAAATTACAAAACATAACAATTGATACATGAAACATTTATCTTCTTTTGGCGTGCGTTGCGTTTGCAATTTTCTAAATTTAAAAGAATGTATGAACTGATAAAAAAAATATCTACACACGTATGTGTAAATTGTACAAGAGTATTTTATTATTAAGTGATCTGGTTTCAGGCCTTTGTCTTTTGCACCAGATTTCAGGATTATCCGCTCTAGTCTACTAACCTACTTTAACCTATATACAATCCCTTACATGCATAAATACCCCTACCCCTATAACTACTTACACTACCATATACCACTCGCACTACCGATGTGAATTATTAAAGCAAAAATACAAAAACAACTTTTGTAACGATTAGGTTTAGTTTGTATGTATGAATGTGGTTTAATATCTGATCTGATTTGTATTGAAATTCATATTATGGGTTTAAACGAATTTGTACAATTTGCTAAAATAACAAGCAACACAATTACCTTTTCATCACTACCACTAACAACAATAACAAATATCTTTAAGAAGAGACAAAGAATATAGAATGTTGTGCGTTAAATAAGTAAGTAAGTAGTAAATAAGTTAAGCAGCAGCGGGAACAACGGTAGTAATTATAGTCGTAGGAGTAAGTTACTTATCTTATTACCAGGGTTAAGAGCAAAGATTATAATGTCGAAAGAGCATTGCTCATGTAAGCCTTATTCAATTCAATCATACACACACATATTTTATTTATTGTACGGCGTATTCAGTTTGTGTGTGTTGTATGCACATTCTTTTTTTCTCACTCATATTTTTATATCTTAAGGCTGTTACTCTGTTTAAAGTTGAGAAAAACGAAATTGAAATATTTTAGTGATATCTGAGATTTAATAGAATTTGTTGTTTTTTATCGCTTATATATGTATGTCTAGTCTGGTAGACCGGAGATGGTGGTTCGATTCCCACCTGAGACACTGGTTAAGGAGCGCACAACATGTCCCATAGAGACCTAGGTGTATTTCTTCGGATTTGATACATCCTCCTTTTAAACTAACTAACTATCTATGTAAACAAAAAGAGTTAATGTTCTGTTTGACAAATTAAAACTAAAAAATTAATTAAAAAGAAAATATTTTTTTTTTTGTAAAATTTTTTGAATTAAAAATGTCTAACTCGGTCCTTAATTCTAATTAGTCGAATTCTCAAGCCAACATAGTTGCAAACAATTGGGTTTAAAAATATTGTAAAAAATATTACATTTAAATCTATATTTTAAATGATTTCTTTAAATATTTTGCAAAATAATTTATCTATAAACATTATTTATGAATGTATATTTGCTTTTTAATCTATAATATTGAAATAATAAATAATTTAGTTGAAATATTTTTTTCTTGTACCATACGAAAATTTACAACATTGCAAAAAGAACTTTCAAAAAAGCAAGAAAGAAGTAGAATTTTTTAAATGGAAGTACTGAAAAGAATATAGATAAATAAATTACACAATTTATCAAACAATACACCAGCAATTTTAAACAAAATAGATTATTTAATGTTCTGTTTGACAAATTAAAACTAAAAAATTAATTAAAAAGAAAATATTTTTTTTTTTTTTGTAAAATTTTTTGAATTAAAAATGTCTAACTCGGTCCTTAATTCTAATTAGTCGAATTCTCAAGCCAACATAGTTGCAAACAATTGGGTTTAAAAATATTGTAAAAAATATTACATTTAAATCTATATTTTAAATGATTTCTTTAAATATTTTGCAAAATAATTTATCTATAAACATTATTTATGAATGTATATTTGCTTTTTAATCTATAATATTGAAATAATAAATAATTTAGTTGAAATATTTTTTTCTTGTACCATACGAAAATTTACAACATTGCAAAAAGAACTTTCAAAAAAGCAAGAAAGAAGTAGAATTTTTTAAATGGAAGTACTGAAAAGAATATAGATAAATAAATTACACAATTTATCAAACAATACACCAGCAATTTTAAACAAAATAGATTATTTTCGCTTCTTTGGAAGTCAAAAAATCCATATATCTTTTAAATATGTTCAGAAATAAATAATTTTTCATGTACTTATTATGAAACTTGGACAGCATCACAAGGAACCAGAGTATAATTTGATAAAAATTCAATGACGTCCTTGATTATTCTTGTATATTATTAAAGGATAAAACAATGAAAACATATTTCGCTATTTTTAAACAAAAAATTCCACTTATTTTTAAATAATAGGACTGGACAATTTCAACTAGACACAGAAAAAAATATGAACAAGTTTGTTTTCAACAATCGTTTGCTTAAATATAATTTAGATTTTTATAAATATTTTTGTTTGGGTTTATAGCGTATTTGTTTGATTTTCACATGGAAGGAAAATATTTTCTAACAAATACTTTATTAAAATAAATTTAATTTTCAGTAAATATTTTTACTGATCCAATAAATGTTTTTGTTTGACTTTTATTTTTTGTCAGCAATTGAAATACAACAATAAAAAAGTTTTGGAATAAAAAAAGCTTTGGAATTGATATAATTCTTTTTTGGTTTATAATATTTAATGTATAAGTGTTTCAGTTTTTACAGTACAAAATAATAGTATTTAGAATATAAAATAAAATTGTTGTTAAAGAATTAGTAAATTTTTTTAAATTCAATATATATATTTTAACAAAATGTTTATAAATTCAATAAGAAATATTGTGCATTATTATTGTCAAAATACATTAAGTAATTTATCTGCTTCAGATAAAAGATTTGATTGAATTTCATAATTCTATATTAACAGAAATTCTGATTTGTAACAAATCAAATAATATTTCTTTATGCAATTACTTACATTGAGAAATAAAAATCAAATAAATACACATTACGTTCTTTTGCAAAAATTAATAAAAAAGGCATCATAAACAAAACGGCGCCTTAATATTAGGGTAATCGATTATTCGACATTTTCCAAAAACCGGTTTTCGAATAGTTAACATTTGAAAAAAATCCGGTTGATATTTTTAAAATTAAAAAAACTGGTTAACCGGTTTTTTATTATAAATAACAAAATCTATTTTATTTAAAAAAATAAAATACGTTTATGTTTAAATTTAATGGCTCGTACTGATTTTTAACAATTTTACAATATTTTTAAAAATACAATCCCAGCTATTTCTAAAATCCCTGTTTAGACAATTTTCATAGGCATTCCAACACATCAGTAATATTTTGGACGGAATTTATTTATTCTAACTGGAATATAATCTCAAGATTGAGTTTCATAATTACACAATAAATTTTACAAATAAAATTTATTAATCAATTAGGAAAATCTCAAAAACTGTAGTTCCTGGACTCCAATGTTTTTAAATTTATACGGTCTGTATTATTATTTTCTACAAAATTTAATTAATCTAATTTTCATATACAAACAAATAAAAGTATTCGAAACCGGCTTTTAAAAATTAAAAACCCGGGCTATTTGATATTCGAAAAATCAACATTTAGACAAAACAGTTTTAAAACTCGAGTCGAACACCCTACTTAATATACATAATAAATCCACATGTATTTATTTTTTATTTTCCAATATAACGACATTAGGGATAGAATAAGAATTACAAACGACCGAATAAAAATGTTACATTTTACATCTAATACCTGATCAAATTTAAACAAATGATGTACTGCTCTTTTTTGTATTAATTCTTTGTATAAAGTTGGTTTAAACAAGCGATAAAAAAATTAACGAAGTATTAAATAAACGCCTTTATTATAGGAAAAAAAGTAAAAAATAGCATTGTTTTCTAGCAACTGAAATCATAGTATAAATACCTGCAACTGCTTGATTTCTAAGATCCTGTGGTGCCAATGAAAAACATGTTTATTTAAGTATAGATTTCAACTTGAGCTACATGAATCATAACGATACTTAGTTAAAATGATCAAAAGAAAGAGAAAAACAAACGGGTATATGAAAGAAGAATGAAAACACTACTGCTGTGAGAGTGAACCTTAAAGATTTGTATTTGTTGTATCTTTAGGATTACATTTGTCACAACATATGTTTTTTTTCTTGTTCCCTACTCAGTATTTTATGAATGTTGAAACGTATTTGTTACTGGGGGTTCAAATGATCATGCCGACAAACGTGTGGACCATAATTAAGACATTTTCAGGCATTATTAGCGTAAGAACAACACTTTTTCAAATACAAGCACACTATTACTACTGACTGCCGCTATCTGTATTTGACATATCAATTTTTCGGTTTTAACAACAATGCCGTCGCTTTTGACAAATGAATTTAAGATTAAAAAAAGAAACCTATTTTGATTAAGAAAAAAAACGATAAATTTACTATTTTTTCTTTAAGAAATTGTGTTTTTATTTTATTGTTATTTAAAATTTTTTTTAAGAGAAAACGATAAATTTACAAATTTTTTCTTTTTGTTTTTGCTTATAAGACAAGTTTTTTTTAATTTTTAAGGCCTGCCTTTTGTTGAAATGCTGTCCAAGCATTGAATGAGTTGAATTGTCCAAATTCTCTCAACTGAATATTTGTAAAACCAGTAGTTGATTCAGTTCTCTGTGGAGAGAGCATCGCAAGCCCCCTTCTTTTACTGTCCAATTCATTGGAAGCCAAAGTCCTTTTCATTCTTTAAACGGATTTACGTTTAAGAGTTGATGCAAAAAACGCTAAGCGTAACTTTTGGTTTACTACATCTAACTAGCTGGGAATTTTCCTAAAAGTTGCATGCGGTGGAAAAGCTCAGCAGTCATGGGTAAACCAGAGGGATACATGTTAGAGGTGGACATACTCATTTGGTTGAACACGGGCATTTGATGATTTGGAGCTGATGGATAGGCTGCTGGAGCATATGCGGCATTCATGCGTTGATAAATGGCAGCAGCGGCGGCAGCATTGGCATAACTTGGATTAAAAGGCATGGCTTGGGCATAGGGGGATGTAGTAGGAGCGTAGCGTCCCATCATAGGAGAGAAAATAGCTTGTCTGTATGCAGCCAAACGAGCGCGGTTCGCTCCAGGATTCTTTCTGCGTAATTTACCGGTGGTTTCACCAATGAATACCTCTTCAGCACTGGGGTCCAAGATCCAGTAGTTGCCCTTGCCAGGATCATCGTAACTGCGTGGAATTTTTGTAAAGCATTTGTTCAAACTTAAATTATGACGGATTGAATTTTGCCAGCCTCGCTTATTCATCTTAAAGTAGGGGAAACGATTGATCAAATATTGATAAATGCCATTCAAAGTCAACCGTTGTTCGGGACTGTCTTGTATGGCCATCATGATCAATGCATTATAGCTGTAGGTGGGCTTCTTATCATCACCTTCGCCTTCGGATTTTCCCTTATCTTCGTCGCTGTCACAACTCTGATCATCTTCCAATTTATCTTCACCGGAGGATAGAGAGTCGGCAGCACTGCTCATTGGGGTACTGGTACGGCTGGGGCTATCAAATTCTTCCGATAGTTCGCCATCAGAAACATACAATGATTTTGTATCGGGTTCTTGTTTGATGACAGTCAAAGCTGTTGGCATCTCAAATTGTTGTTTATTGTGTTGTGATGAATTTTTGGATAAAATAGCATCGATGGAGAAATTGCTTTTGAATTCCATATTGTTAACACTTTTTACCATTGTCTTATTTTCTCAGAGTGTATAAATTGTTTTTTGTTTCTTTTAAAATTGTTATAAATATTTTTCTTCTGTTATATGTTATGTTTTTGAAAATGTATATTTTACCACAAGAGATGTTTATTTTACAAAGCACAAGTGAATACTGTTGTGTACTATTCAGAGAGCTAGCTATTTATACCCCTGAAATTCATGATCCCTCTCAGCAGGGCAAATCTACACAACAAAAACACATAAGAGAGATGCAATCCACTTTGAGAACGAGAGCAACAACCACCAAAATGCATAAAGTAACGTATCGATAAGATAGTGTATCTGTGTACCTGTGTTTTGGTTGTGTAGAAAAATAACTCCGCCTCTGTGTATGTTTTCATAATATTAGTTGTTGTGTTTATTAATATTTCCTGCCCGATATTCTCTTCTTATGTTTGTTTAACGTATAGCATCCAAAATATTTATACTGAAATATGTATAAGCATATGTATATACATAGATTTGTATGTACATATGTATGTGTATACTTCTGTCTGTATAGTAAAAACAATAATTGTTTAATATTGCGCATGTGTGTTTAATTAAAAGTCGACCGATTCTTGTTGGAGAATTTGTAGATTTTATTGGGTTGTTGTTTTGTTATGTCAATATTTATTTTGGATTTCATTGCATCGGCGTCAAAATATCTATTAATGTTAATCTAAACAGGGTTGTTTTGTATGCGACCCTATTATAATCACTGCCTGACAAGCTTTTATTAAATATACTTAAATTGTATAAGGAATATTTAGCTTGTAATTACAGACATACATACATACATATGTATGTTTGTATATACAGATGTTTAACATTTGATACGCCCGTTTATTTTTTGTTTATTACAACTTATGTGGGATTTTTTCGCAAGTATTTTAGAGTAATATGTGATTAGTTTCTACTTAATCATAAACTAATCGTGCAACTGTTTAATCTTTTTAATCATGCTTAGTAATTATTTTGGAAAAAGATCAAGCAAGATTTAATAACAATACTTTTTCATAGATTTATGTCTAAGTTATCAAGTTAATTTCTTCACTACGAAGTTAATCGTTTAGGTAACGATTTGTTGGAGCTTAATACGATTTAACAAGTTTAATTTTTTCAATGCAACATTGTTAGTGTGGATCACTTTTCCAATTATTTATACCTATGAATTTGAATTTTATTTTATATTTTATTTATATTGCCTTTTGAACAAAAATTATTGAGGTAAATAATCGAGAAAAAAACAAGTAGAAAAAACATATACAGTGGACGTCCAATAGTACGTACCCTCTTTATTACGAATGTCCAATAGTACGAATGGCAAAATTGTTGCATTGTCAACTCTATAGTACGAATAAAGTCACAATTTTTCTGTTCGATAGTACGAATAACGCATTTTTATGGGAATTTTGGTTTTATTTGCGTATGAATGAAGTTTTTATTTTTTTTTTATTTTATGATTTCGATATCATTCACCTTTAGCTCCACATTCCAATGGGATTAAGCATGATCCTTTAACTATTCCAATTTTTTTAAAGAAAATTTTAAATTAGAGAATTGTTTTTGAAAGTATATTCCATTCATGTTTCTAATTAAAGTTTTATGTAATCTGAACATGTTTTATACATTTTGGAACAGATATGTACATGCAAATTGTCTTTGGCACACATATTTTTAAAAACATTAAAATTTAAAACCTTCTATATCTCATTTCAACCATTGGACTCACGATACTTTAATTAACAATTCGTATACGTAAATATAAGCCTTTTATGCCTGTTTATTTACAAGAAATTTGAAATAATACATATTTATTATATTTTGTTTCGTTATGTAATTTTTCATGAAAAATAAAACAAAAATAAATAAAATTATATATTTTATGTGTATTATTTGAATTTAAAAATACAAAATGTGTTGTTCAATAATACGAATTTTTCGGTACTACGAAAGGGCCTGACATTATATAATTCGTACTAGTGGACGTCCACTGTAATATAATTTTTTCTTAGTTTTGAACAAAAATAATAAGGGTTTCCATATAAACGTTTAAAACCTTCGTAAACTGTGCAACCTGTGCATCTTTCCAATCTCGCAATTGACTTTTATGGAAATTGATTTGCACAACCCTTGTAAGTCTATGCGACTATTTAGACTGGCAAACTCATTGTGCATTTAATAAATCCGTTTATTATTGTTCACTTTTAATTTCTGGACTTGAATATTCACATTTTAAACATACTTTATAAAATTTTTTGTTTAAATAATTTATTATTTTTTGATTTTGTTTGACATTAAGGGTTTTCATTTAAACGTTCAAAACCCTCGTAAACTGTGCAACCTGTGCATATTTCCATTCTAGCAATTGACTTGTATGGAAATTGATTTCCACAACCCTTATACATAAGTTTGTGCGACTATTTAGACTGGCAAACTTGCGCAAACACTTTGTGCATTCAATAAATCCGTTAGCTATTGTCACTTTTAAATTTATGGACTTGAATATTCACATTTTAAACATATTTTGTAAAATTTTTTCTTAAAATAATTTATTTATTATTTTTTATTTTGTTTGACATTGTTTTTAATTGTTTATAAATATTGTAATTGAACAGAATTTGAACAGGGATTTCTTGAAACACGTCGAATAAACTTGCCCACTTGCACAAATGGGAAACTTAAGCGTTCAAATGAAAACCCTTATTGTTTTTAAATGTTTATAAATATTAAGGGTTTTCATTTAAATGTTCAAAACCCTCGTAAACTGTGCATTCTAACAATTGACTTGTATGGAAATTATTTGCACAACCCTTATAAGTTTGAGCGACTATTTAGACTGAAAAACTTGCGCAAACACATTGTGCATTTAATAAATCCGTTCGCTATTGTTCACTTTTGAATTTATAAACTTAAATATTAACATTTTAAACATATTTTGTAAAATTTTTTGTTAAAAAAATTTATTTATTATTTTTTGATTTTGTTTGACATTGATTTTAAGTGTTTATAAATATTGTAATTAAACAGAATTTGAACAGTGATTTCATGAAATAAGTCGAATAAACTTAAGCGTTTAAATGAAAACCCTTATTGTAATTGAACAGAATTTCTTGAATCAAGACGAATAAACTTGCACAAATGGAAAACTTAAGTCGGATTCACAATGCTAGCAACATTTTCTGGGGCAATTCCAATTCTTTCTTTCTTAATCGACTACTAGAGTGATGTAAACTACTACAGTACTATATGTTTTTCCGAATAATTTAAAACACAAATAATTGTAAAGCCTTTATATTATTAAAATATTTTTTTATTAATTCAACTAAATAACTTCTAATTCCTATATAACTTAATATGCGTATTGCTCATTTATTGCTTGTTGTGCCCTTGTTAATGCTATTTACTTATTAATTTATAATTGTTGGTGCGATTTGGTGTTGTCTTTTTTCCCCCTCTACGTGTTCAAATGTCTGTTAATTACAAAAACACACATTAGTACTGTTTTCTTGTAGTTGTTTGTAAAGTTGCTCATAAACACTTGATGCAATTTCATTGGGGCGTTTAAACAACAACACCAATCGAACACTTCAATGATTCTGTGGCTCTTGTTGTAAGAAAAAAGGCGCAATGCCTTCAAATAAGTGGTTGCATATTGTGTGTACAAACGTAAGTGAAGTTACATTTTCATTAAAAAAAAATTTTTTTATAATGGAATGGACTGACGGTCGGGTGGAAACTAAGAAAAACACTCATCAAATTTCATCTCTAGAAATTTAACGAAAAAGTGACTTCAAAAGAATATTGCCGCGTTTATTTTATTTTACAAAATTTGAAATATTTCTAAAAAACACAGAAAGAAGATATGAAAATAAAAAAATTATAATAGACTGCGATGTTAAGTCTCGTTAAAATCGGTACACAATTATGCAATAGAAGATTTACTATGGATTTATCCTTAAACATATGGATGAAACTGATGTAAAAGTTTCGATGAATAATAGAATGATAACTGTAAAACGAGTGATCAAATATTTATTTCAGATCTATTCAGTTCAGAATCCATGTTCGCACAGTTTTCGAGATTTTTCTCATGTCTAAATTGTTTTATATTTATATACATATATATGTATGTATATTACAAAAAGTAAACTGGGAAAAATAATCATTAAATATTTTGTGAAATAAAAGAAAAATATGCTCTGTCAGCGGTAGCTGCTGAGGAGGTTGCCAAAAAAGGAAAAAGGACTCTTGTCGGCACCATAAAAAAGATGAGGCGGCGAAAGAACAATCACTTAAATGCTTGACATAGAGCAGGTTAAAATAAGTTGTAGAGAAAATGTCCGCCTACTTTTTTTAAACAAAAAACGTTTCGTTTTTTATGATTTAATTGAGACAACTAGGAATCCAACAATATTTGCCAAACTAAGTAGTGTAATGATGACTTATAACATACTTTTCTTTTATTTTTATCTTACAAAGAAGAAAGAAAGCAAAGAAGCCGACACAACAAGCAGGTCTTTTTACGCTGCCAGAGAAATACTCCCCTACAACAATTCGAGGGACTGTGTGTATGATTAGTTTGCCTGTTTTCAATATTTCTGTCCATTGTATGGCAACATAAAGGGCGAATTATGACGAGATTCGACAAAACTAATTGATTTAAAACACTATAATCGTCTCATCAGTTTAACAACAGAAAGACACACAAAATGCAAAGGAATCTTTTAATCTTTTTTTCATCCCAAGCACTGTGGTCTTCAATTATATTATGCTTGTATGTATTGCCAGACAGATAGAGGGTGTAAGTAAATGTACGCCTCGTATCAATGTATGCAGGTTTTTCGCATCTGCCATTATGGTTTCATAGGTAACCACATTTATATACACCTCTTTTCTGCCTTGATGTCTTACCATAAGTCCTTAGAACGCATTAAGTACGGAAATTTATGCTTGTCCTCTAAATGAAGCAAATCATTAAATCATAAACGATTTTCTTTAAGAACAAAATTACATTTCTATTATTTTATAGCACAACGATTGCGAGAAATTTCTTTCTAGCTATCGCAAGGAGGACAATGTCAAATAACCGTGTAATGCCGAATTAACTTTACCCGAGTTCACTAATGTCTGTTTAAAATTCGAATTTAAAAGAAAAGATGAGCAACATTCTTGAACATTCGTTTTAAAAAGACCATCCTGCGACCGAATTGCGGTGGTTAGTTCCACTGTGGGATATCATACACAGCAATAATTGCCCATAATGTTAGTCATTTTCTATTATATCCTTATTTACAATAACAACAACGGCTTACAAAAATGCTAAATAACATCGTTCCTTTTTGCACTTTTTCCGTTCGCTCTCTACACACCACATGCATCACGCCATAAATGTGGTATGCGTTTCGTTAAATTTGTCGCGGTCGAATTTGTGTTCGTCTTAACTTTGACATGCTTTCTAAAATAATCTGGTTGAATAAGTACATATTCAATTATTTGTCTACCTACATTTCACTGTATGTGTATAAAAATTTCGTCGAATTCATTGTCATTCAACTTTAACAATGATCCTACTTATGGTTTTATGACACTGTTTTTAAGGTCGTTATTATAAAAATATATATATTTTATGATTTTAACACTTTGCTTTAAAGAATGAAAGTTTTGAAATTAATTTCATAATGAAGATCGTGGGGCAAACAAATGTATTCATAACCATAAAACGTGTTTTGTCGAGGTCATCATAGTTATGTTAATCTTCGTCAAAAGGACATTGTTGTTCTTAACATGATTGATTCATTCGTTATTTAATATCTTCTGAAGTAGATGTTATGTTAAAAATAAACTTTACTTCATATGTATGTAATATGGATAAAACCATGTTGCTTAACTTTCCTGTAACCATTAGGATAGTTCAAAAACAGCTTAAATTGTATAAATAACCCCATATAACATTTTGTAACAAAAATTTACTCTAAAATAGACCCAGTCACACTTTTTTAATTCGAAATCGTGGAGCACTTTCATATGGTTCCATTAAACTCTGTTGTATGCATTTTAAACAGTAACTTTCAGTTTTAAAGATAATTATATCCTTCGTGAGAAGGGTATATATAATTTTTTCATTCCGTTTGAAATTTCTATAATATAATTTTCAGACCCCAAAAAGTATATATATTCTGGATCCTTATAGATAGCGGAGTCGATTAAGCCATGTCCGTCTGTCTGTCTGTATGTTTGTTGAAATCAGTTTTTAGAGGACCCCAGATATCAGCGAGCACAGAATCTTCAATAATTCTGTTAGACATGCTTGTCTGTCTGTCTGTATGTTTGTTGAAATCAGTTTTTAGAGGACCCCAGATATCGGCGAGATCCGAATCTTTAATGCGTCTGTCTGTCTGTATGTTTGTTGAAATCAGTTTTTAGAGGACCCAGATATCGGCGAGGTCCGAATCTTCAATTATTCTGTTAGACATGTTTTCGGAAAGATCACTATTTAAAATCAGCAAAATCGGTCAATAAATAACGGAGATATGAGCAAAAATCCGAGAAAAATACTTTTTCTGTTTTTTTAAAGGTACTTTTGGAATTTTTTCTAATATTGAACCTAGAAATATGAAATTAAGTATGTAGAGTCTGAATTAGGTGAGAATTTCAAAAGGTACTTTTGGAATATTCTATAATATTGAAACAAGGGACATGAAATTTAGTACGTAGATTCGGAATTAGATGAGAACCCATAAAAGGTAACTTTTTGGTGCTTTTTGGTTTTTCAAAAGGTATTTTTTGAATTTTTATACCCTACACCACTATAGTGGGGAGGGTATTATACGTTTGTGCTGATGTTTGTAACATACAAAAATATTGGTCCAATACCCACCTTAAAGTATACCGATCGATTCAGAATCATTTTCTGAGTCGATTAAGAAATTTTAGTTTTTTTTTATCAATAAATTGCTTAAATATTTTGGAATTATGGTAATATTCAACATAAAAGTTTCTTTATAAAAAAATTAAAGAGTAAACATTTTGAAAATATACTCATGGTGTAGGGTATTATATGGTCGGCCATGCCCGACTATACTTTCCTACTTGTCTATAATATTGAACCTAGAAACATAAAATTGAAATTATGTTTGTGAAGGGTATACAAGATTCGGCACAGCCGAATATAAAACTCTTACTTGTTTTCAATTAAAAAAAATATATATAAAGTTTATTACACAGATGAAGATATCATTATCAAATTTGTAAAAAAACCCAAATAACGAATTAATCAGAATAATTAATGTCAATAATTGAGACAAGATTTAACATTGATTGAAGATGTAAATTGTAAGGAAACTTGAATATTATATGCATAACATTTTATTGACTATTTATGAATTATACATTTTCCTAGCATAAAAATTCTAAATTAAATATTAAAAAAACTAAAATGAATAGTAGGCCAGAAAACTTTTTTCAATCAATTAAAAAATTAATTGAATCAATTAAAACTTTAATTAAAATTATACACTTAGGTCTCAAACAACGAGATAATAAAAACAAATAAAAATTAAAGAAAGAGAATAACATGTTAATTGAAAATAAACTACCTATATTTTTTTCTGTGTTGTTTTATGAGATATGTATGTATACAAAGAAAAAATTAAAAATTAATTTCAATTATGGAATTGCTCATATTAATTTAAAAAAGTTTTTAATTTTGCTTTAATCATGAAAATGATACTATTGATTAACTAAAATTAAAATTTTAACTGAAAAAAAGAGGCAAACATTTTAATTAAAACAGTTTTATTGGAAATAATTTGGGGCTATATTTCAAAGAATTTGATTTTAGTGAATTAGATTAAATTCGTAATTATTTTGTTTTGAAATATCTATTAAAAATTAATTATCCCAATTCGAGATTTCACTAAGTTGAGAAAAATCATTTAAAGCAGTTATAAGAAGTAATTATAATAATTAAGTTTTTATTAAACTAAATTTTAATATCAATTAATGTTTATATTAATTAAAAAATATAAATTTGTGTAAAAATTTATATTATATTTATACAAATATTAACCGATGTTGATGAATTATTTTTACGATTTATTCACAGAAAAAACTAAAATTCAGTTTTAATTATCAAAATAATTGTATCAAGCAAGTTTTGCACCTATAACCAACATGATGATATCAATTACCAAATTTGTAAAAAAATAAAAATTTATATTTTTTTCCAAATAACGAATTAATCAGAACAATTAATGTCAATAATTGAAACAAGATTTAACATTGATTAATTCATTAATTGTATAAGTTAAATATTTAATAAATATGAAATTGATATTTTATTAATTTATTAATCAAATAAATTAAACAGTTTAATATAGAATTTTTTTAAAAATCAATTAAGAAGGTGATTAAAGCAGTCAAATTATTAATCGATTACACACAACGTTAAAGGAATACTAGACCTTTAACAATGCGTTCAGCATTTACAAAAATTATCACTTTATTGTCACAATTTAACATATAAAGTTTTTCATAAATTGTCAAGAAACTTAAATATTATATGCCTACAATTTTATTGACTATTTAAGAATTATAAAAATTGCTAGCACAAAAATTCAAAATGAAATATTAAAAATAAATCTAAAATAGAAAAGAAGGCCAGAAAATTTTTTTCAATCAATTAAAAAATTAATTGAATTAATTAAAAATTTAATCAAAATTTTACACTTAAGTTTTAAACAGTTTCAAATAAACGAGATAATTAAGACAAATAAAAATTTGTTTAAATAAAAAATAAAGAAAATTAAAACATGTTAATTGAAAATAAACTACCGATAATTTTTTCTGTGTTAAAATAAAATTGTGTATACTGTAATAATTTTATTCTTATTCATATTATCAAAAATATTGAAGCATGGTATAAAAAATATTATTTAAATTATGTAGGTATTAAAATATAAATATTAAAAATTTTATTTTTTTTTTGTTGAAAATAACCGAGATGTATTAGTACACAGAAAAAATTAAAAATGAATTTCAATTATGAAATTGCTCATATTAATTAAAAAAGTTTTGATTTTGCTCTAATCATCAAAATGATACTATTGATTAACTGAAAATTAAAAATGTTAATTGGAAAAAGCATGGCAAAAATTCCAATTAAAACAGTATTATTTTAATTAATTCGTTTAATTAGATCTGGTGGCATATTTCAAATACGTCTTTAATGAATTCGATTAACATATATGTATATGTATGTATGTATGTATGTATGTATGTATGTACGTATGTATGTATGTATGTATGTATGTATGTATGTATGTATGTATGTATGTATGTATGTATGTATGTATGTATGTATGTATGTATGTATTTCACTAAGTTGAGAAAAATCATTTAAAGCAGTTATAAGAAGTAATTATAATAATTAAGTTTTTATTAAACTAAATTTTAATATCAATTAATGTTTATATTAATTAAAAAATATAAATTTGTGTAAAAATTTATATTATATTTATACAAATATTAACCGATGTTGATGAATTATTTTTACGATTTATTAAAATAAAATTGTGTTTACTGTAATAATTTTATTCTTACACAGAAAAAATTATCGGTAGTTTATTTTCAATTAACATGTTTTAATTTTCTTTACTTTTTATTTAAACAAATTTTTATTTGTCTTAATTATCTCGTTTTTTGAAACTGTTTGAAACATGAGTATAAAATTTTGATTAAATTTTTAATTAATTCAATTAATTTTTTAATTGATTGAAAAAATGTTTCTGGCCTACTTTTCTATTTTAGTTTTATTTTTTTAATATTTTATTTAATTTTTTTTGCGAGGAATACTTATAATTCCTATATAGTTAATAAAATGTTAGGCATATAATATTTAAGTTTCTTGACAATTTGTGAAACACTTTATATGTTAAATTATGTCAATAAAGTGATAATTTTTGTAAATGCTGAACGCATTGTTAAAGGGCTAGTATTCCTTTAACGTTGTGTGTAATCGATTAATAATTTGATTGTTTTAATCACCTTCTTAATTGATTTTTAAAATTTTCTCTATCAAACAGTTTAATTTATTTGATTAATAAATTAATAAAAAAATTTTTTTTTATTTATTAAATATTTAATTTATACAATTAATGAATTAATCAATGTTAAATCTTGTCTCAATTATTGACATTAATTGTTTTGATTAATTCGTTATTTGGAAAAAATATATATATTTTTATTTTTTTACAAATTTGATAATTGATATCATCATTTTGGTTATAGGTGCAAAACTTGCTTGATACAATTATTTTGATAATTAAAACTCATTTTCAGTTTTTTCTGTGTATTCATATTATCAAAAATATTGAAGCATGGTATAAAAAATATTATTTAAATTATGTAGGTATTAAAATATAAATATTAAAAATTTTATTTTTTTTTTGTTGAAAATAACCGAGATGTATTAGTACACAGAAAAAATTAAAAATGAATTTCAATTATGAAATTGCTCATATTAATTAAAAAAGTTTTGATTTTGCTCTAATCATCAAAATGATACTATATGTATATATGTATGTATGTATGTATGTATGTATGTATGTATGTATGTATGTATGTATGTATGTATGTATGTATGTATGTATGTATGTATGTTTGTATGTATGCAATCGCAACGATATTTTCAGATATACTTCATAACAAAAACTACTAGCATCCGCCGGGGTCATGCGCCAAGAAATAATGTTCTAAAAAGTGACAACAAAAGAAAACTTAGAAACACGTTTGAGAAATCTTGCTCAAAAGCTTACTTTGTGTTAAGTCCACTGCTTTTTTAAATGCATTAGGGATATAATGCGTCTAAATTAGCATCCCATCCCACAAAATATCTAAAATTAATTATATTAAATTGCGTACACATATTTTTTAATGAGAACCTTTTTACTTACGTAGGTCCACATAACAGAGATGTGCAAATTCCCGTCCATTTTGCGTTTGAATTGAAATAACAATTTTTTTTATAAAATAATGAAAAAATTCTTTTATGCAAAAGTTTTAAACTGTTTTTTTCTTTTTTATTTTATTTTTACAAATGTCAAATATAAAAATTTTAAAAATTCAATAAGCAATTAAAAAAAATAATCAAATTAATTAAAAATATGATTAAATTAAAATTTAATACTGATTAACGTCTTTATTGAAAAAAATTACTGAATATTTTTTTTCTGTGTATGTACAATATCTTTTTTTGTTATCAAGGACCCCACAAGTAAAATTTACAACAATTGAGGAAACATAAAGGCAATCTACACATAATATACCCAACATCAGAAAATTTACCGTCGTCTACCAGTCGTTTAAACAGAAAAACAAATCTTCAAGACTTTCTCAAAAAATTAAGAGCTATGTAATCATATTATATTTTTTATTTATTTACCAAATTAATGGACAAGCGACTTGATTCATCGGAAAACATATTGTCAGGCCAACAAATAATGGTGTATGTCTTGTTGATTAAGCCATCCATCCTTAAGCACAATTAGTTTTATGTGTGTGAATGAAAAAGGTAGAGTTTGATCTGTGTACATTGTTAGAAATGTACAAGAAATAAAATATATTTCTATAACTGATCCTTTTTGGTGGATATTTATTCTCTTTTTTAAGTCTTTGTGTTTGTTATTCTGCGGCTGTTATCATTACTGTTTATAAATTTAGTTACGCTTTTTACCATTTGTAGGTATGGCAACATCTCTGTCTTACTCTCCAGTATAATTTACAAAAACATTTTTATTTATTTTGTATAGAGGATCACAACAAAAAAATAAATAAAAACAACAATATCATTAGATATTTTTGTGTATGTATGTTGATACTCTTCCGTCTGCATATATTTATTCCTTATCTGGTACTTCGTTGGCTTCGTTCGTACACATGGAATTGGTGCAACTAATCGAATTCGTCATGCGCATTAAGATTTATTAAAAGTGATCATTTGACATTAGGACGAAATTTTATTTCAACTATTGTTCCTCTTTGAAATTACAGTAACAAATCAAGAGAATGTTATGAGCATTAGAGAATGTATTGTGAGAATGTATAGTGTTCATAGGATGCGTAGGATATACATACATATTGTTTGTAGTTAGTGCAGTCAAGCCAAGTGTTAAAATTTAACTCCCCAAAGTGTAACGAATTTCTAATAAGTAGAATTTTTTGTAATTTAAATAGAAGTTAAAGAATTAAATTGTATACAATTCAATTATTTCGAAATTAATTTATGAAACTGTACTGACTTACTATTGCCCACATTTTTCTAGTTTTTGTTGGTTTGGTGTAAGTGCTACATATACATATTCATATAAGGAATTTTGGACGTTCTGATAAAATGTCTCTTATGAAGAAATGCTACCTCATTCTTTATCCTGCACCACCGTAATGGGGAGGTTGTTATGAGTTTTAGATCTGGGGAGTAATGATCATATGAAATATTTTATATACATATATGTTGTTTATTACAGCTTGATTCAGGGTATACATTAAATATATTGAATATCAAATAAATGTTGAATCAATTCTAAATTATTCAACCAGATTAATATTTAATATCGATTGTTTTCCGTATTCAATTGAAAATAATAATTTATTCTAAACATTTTAAAGGGATTCTATGTAATGAACAGTTTTGGTAAAAAATAAAACATCTAATAGAAATAACTATTTATGTACATTTGTAAATGTTAATTCCCAGGATGTAAATTATAATATATAGGAACCCATCCATCTTAACATTTATTGAATGATCAGTCAATAGAATTCTTTTGTTATGAATGTGTCATATTTATAAAGATACAAAACAAATCTCTAATGTTCACAACTTTACAATTTATGTCCAAAAATCCTTCTGTTACAGTAGAACGATCAGAACGAGAAACTCATAATCTTTTTCTGAAAAAAAAAATATATTTATCAATTCAACACTTTTCGTCGTGACCATTCTTACGGGACACTCAGATTCTTTACTGAGGGAATTTCTCCAACCGTGCTACAAATGTATTGTTTTTTACATTTGATTCCTTTCTTAGATTGACTAGAATTTGCAACAAGAAGTCGAAAAAAGAGCATATATGACTGTGTGTATGTATTCAGGCAAAAACGATTGTCAAATCTAAACAAATTCAAATGTGCAAATGTGTAAGTCCCCATGAGCTCATTTATGTATGTATCCTGATCAATTTAAACAATATCCGCAGTGTATGTCTTAATGAAGAGAAAACGAGCAATAGTTAGCAACAATTGTTTATGATTTCGATACGCTCTGTAGGGGTGTGAAGTTGTGTACAATAATGCCTTGACATTCGTTTGTTGTTGAATAAAAAAGGATCGTCGGACGGACTCAATTGTTTGGTTGCTCTACACGTTGTTTTGTAACAGTGAATGTTAGTTGTTTGTGTTTTTACAGAGTTTATGCATTGGCTGAATTCTTGTGCCATGCTTATTTGATAATGATATATTTTACGAGTTGTTTAACTATTTACTAAGGATTTTTAATACAGGATTCTTTTAATTTCCTTATGTTCTAGAGTGTTGACAGCCATTGACTTCTTTTGGAAGAATAACATTTTTCGTTACACCCAAGCTGTGCCGATAAATGCTAAACGATTGTTTAGCTCTATATCCCAGAGCGAACAAATTCCTTAGTATCTTAGCACACTTGGGAGTCACTAACAGAAAGAAAAAATCATGTTTCCTTTGACTCTTTTTTCTTTACTGTGCCTAGTTCGTTTGTTTGGGTACATTTGTAACATGACCTTGAGTATGGTAAAATCTACAAACATTGGTAAGAAAAACATTATAGTAATGTTTAGAATTTGGGTCCTTGAATTTCAATACCACCAAGGTCAATCGATATTTTGGGATTCTGGTTAACCAGGATTTTTCGGAGAAACCAAAACTTTGTAAAATTAAAATGCTGTAAACCAATATGTAGACATTAACACTTGTTTGACATTGAACAAACATTAGTTATTCATTTTTCATGTGGCTAATTGACATTTTATTTTTTGGGGGTTTGACGAAACTAGCCAAAGCAAAACACTTTTGTGGGTTTAACTTTGTAGTTTATATATATTTTTGAAAATATGAGCTGTTTCATATCCCCTACACCTTAGGATACTTAAAAAATTAATTTTTAATACTAGTAAAATAGTATTAAAAATTAAACTTCCAGTAAAATAGTATTAGAAACTAAACTTCCAACCGGAAGTTTAGTATTAGTTTTTTTATTACATATATAATGTATAAAAAACACTTTATAAAATATATTTTTAGTTTCCCTGGTTATTACATACAATAAAACACTTTTTGTTGGTCACAGTTTAATTCCACTTCAATAGATTTTTACTTCTTTTTATTTTTACAATAATAAAGGGGGTATTCATTTGAATGGAAATAATAACGTATTTGCATACCCTTCCTCTTCGAGAGAAGGGAATATAAGTTTATCATTGTGTTTGTATTACTACAAATTTATTTTGAGACCATATAAATATTCGATCGACTCACAAAAAATGGTCCTAGAGTTAACCGTTTCAAAATAACTTTTTTAAACTTTCAAAGAAAAACAAAAATTGGGTAAATATGCAAAATCTACAAAAAAAAAACGAGTAAACTAAGAATTATTTAGTCTTTTTTTTAGTCACAGATAAAAATGAAATTCAAAATCGAACAAAAAATTCATAAGTCCTATTTTTTTTTATAAAAATAGGACTTATCATGATATTCGTAAAATTAAGTACATACTCAAATTCGTAAATTCTTTGTTGAAAAAAATTTCAGGATTTTTCTTGTTAAAATAATACTCTTTACGAAAAACAATAATAATTATTTGCAACATTTCCAAACAAATATTTTACTGAAACAATAAGGCAAGTTATTTGTATTTGTAATGAAATTCAAGCAAATCTGAAACAGATAAATTACTTATTTTATTTTGACAATAATAATATACAAGGTTTCGTATTGAATCTATAAAAATTTTGTTAAAAAATATATATTGAATTTTACTATTTCTATACAACTAAAATTTGTGAAAAAGTACTTATATATAAGTATATATACTTACAACAATTTTATTTCATATTCTGAAAACTATTATTTTGCTACTAAAACTTCTAACTACAAATTTTGTGACAAAATTTCTTAAAGATTTTCCATTTCATTTTTAATTCTGATGAATTTAAATAAATCATATTATTTTGAAACAGAGGTTTTCAGCTTCATTTGATATTAATATTAAGTAATACCAACTTTTTTATATATATGGAATTCCATCTTTAAACTTTAAAGTCCTTTTAAAGGAGCATGAGAGTTGATTATGAAAAACTGAGTACACAGAGTTAATATAAATGATCCACAGTTTCCTTTACATATAGATTTTTTCATTTGTGAAAATGACTGCTGCACGGTGTTATTTACCCAATTTTAAACTTTTCATTTGATTTCCGGCACGGGTTCCCGTTATTCGATTTTGCTAACATTTTACCAGTTAGTGTTAGACACTTATGAAAAAATAACACCCATCTGATATTTCGAAATCGATATTTTTGGACACCTCTAATGTATACATTTACATACATATGTATTTTTTATTAAAATCAATTTATAAAATATAATAAAACGTGAAGAGTACATAAGATTCGTATAGTATAGTTAACTCTGTTACTTGTTTAGTTTTACATTGTTTGTCTCGACAACGATAAATAATAGACGTGAATGAACAGCAACAGAAACATAAAAATCGGCTGAGTAATTATGTGTTTTATTTTAAAATGTTTTTGTTGAAAAGCAAACCACAATTTAGTATAAACAATTCAAATACACGTTAATTTAGTGAGTTTATGCGGCAAAACTTTTGTATAAATTAATTTCGCTTTTTCAAAATCAATAATGCAAAAATGAAATACAAATCATTAAATACAAATTGACATCTGCTGATTTTTTATGTTTAACTTCTTGCATAAATGCAATTTTTTATATTATACATATTGTAAACACAGGACATTGTTTCCATTAA
Source organism: Lucilia cuprina (assembly GCF_022045245.1). Taxonomy (NCBI): domain Eukaryota; kingdom Metazoa; phylum Arthropoda; class Insecta; order Diptera; family Calliphoridae; genus Lucilia; species Lucilia cuprina. The sequence continues at coordinate 62,739 of NC_060950.1, read as the reverse complement.
TAATAATTTATTTTGCAAATTGTTTAGCCCGCCTAACGATGGAATGGACCATTATCTAGTGTTTATAAAATAGTTAATTTGCTTCTCCTGAATCGTTTTATTTCAAAATTGTAATTTTTACGAATTTTGTATGTTTTGTTTAGCTTTACTTTTACTTTAACATATATAATAAAAGCATTAACAGTTTCAGACAAAAAGAATTACTAAATGTAATATTTTAACATTAAATAAAGATTTATTTATTAAAAAAATTAAAAAGTACTTCAAGTCCAATATTTATATTAAAGAAATACATAACACTTGAATCAATAAATAATCAAGCCAAATGATTTTTATGTTATTAATTTCTATCCTACATTTTGGTTAAACACAGTTTTTGCATATCCCTAGTAATTTTTGAGTTATAATACATTATATTTTCATGGCAATGATATTTTAAATTCTTAATATTTTTAATGCCGATACAAATTAAGACATAATTTATTTTATAATATCAGATAAAGATACATACTAAATTTCTATTAAACCTGTACCTACAGTATCATTCAATCCATCAATCCGAAATTTTCGAAGTATTTAGTGGTAATTATGAATTTATAAATGGGTTGTACTTCCATAAGCACTTACTTTTCAGTAACTACTACTTACCGTCTGTAATACTTTGAAGTGCTGACGTAATGACTTTCATTTAGTTCAATACAGAAGTACCTACTTTATTTTCGGCTTTCACATTTTATTTAATTGTGTTTTACAAAAAAGAAAACAACGTTAAATTTTTACCTAAAAACAATTATTTGACGCGCAATATAATTGCTAAACAGTGCACGGTTGTCAATTCCGGCCAAAAATGATTTCTTTCGGTTATTTAATTCTGATAAATGTTTGATGGTAGATTATAGCTAACACTTCCAATCATACAACTTAAGATCATATTTTGATTATTGCTTTACCTTGTGACTGTTTATATAAAGCTACCCAGCAAAAAATAATTGATGTCATACTTTACAAACGACTTATAAACTTCATCTGCAACTTCCTGCAACTCTAGTACATCATTTTTAATGACTTCGTCTATTATAGATGCTGAACATTTCCATATATTTCAACTTCATAAAAATAGAGAACGGCACGACATATTATCAATAGTACAAGGGTCAATTATGGACTGATCTAAATAAAATTTGACAGAAGGATTTTAACGTCTATATAATTTGTTTACGTTGATATTTATGTTTATGCTGATATTTATCACTAAGTTAAATCCTTTTTCTTAAGGATCCATATATAGGGGATAGAGTAAATTATGGACCAGTAGTCATAAACTTTGATTCACATATTTATGTTGATATAAAACATGGTTGTGTTGAATTCCATTGCTGGGCAGATATTTTAAAGCCAGTATTGATTGTTTAAGTAATTTATTGAAAGAAATATAATATGGGAGGTAGGGTCAATTTAGGACCAATTCTCATAAAATTTTGTAGTGAAATTTAGGTTCCTATAAAACTTGTTTGTATCGAAATTCATTGCCATACTGATATTTTTAAGTCAGTAATGATAGTTAAAGTAATTATCTGAAGGGGACCTTATATAGTAGGTAGGGTCAATTATGGAGCCATACGGCCAGAAAATTTGGTCGAGAGGTTTAGGTTCCTATAAAAACAAATTTCGTTGCTTAACTAGTATTTTTTATCCAATTATCAGCGTTTAAGAACCATATACTAGGTTGACTAGAGTCAAATATGTCCCGATGTCCGCCATAAAACCACCAGCGTTTAAGAACCATATACTAGGTTGACTAGAGTCAAATATGTCCCGATGTCCGCCATAAAATTTATAGGTGGATAAAACTGATTTGTGCTAAATTTCATGGAAATTGCTTCATATTTAACGTATTATGAGTATTTAAGGAGTTTTCTTTGGGGTCACTTGTATGGGGGCCAGACGAAATCTTTAACCGATATTGCCCTTAGGTTGACTAGGGTCAAAAATGTCCCGATGTCCGCCATAAAATTTATAGGTGCATAAAACTGATTTGTGCTTATTTAAACAAAGAAATAACTTATAGATTTTTGGCCAGAATTTACCACCGTGCAGTGGTGCAATAGTTGAACATTTAACTAACAAACTGAAGTCCCAGGTTCGTATTCTCACTGGCTCAATTTTTTTTACTAAAAACTAAGCGAAATGTATTTCTTTAACGCCTCCAATGAACTCACCGTGTCAAAATAATTAGTTTAAATATTAATGAAGAAGTAGTGAAGTAATTCGAATTACTTATTCAACTAGCTATTATATATATTACCGGCTTTAATTTGTTTCCAATATTAAAACATCTCACATATGACGATAATGGTGTTTTTTTTTGCTCATGTCCCTAAATTTCCCGGTTAAAGTTAAATGTCATCAGGTAATATTAGTGTTTATAAGTGAATTTTGACCTTTAAATCATTTACCAACTCTTGTATTTGGTTGTAAATTTGGGAAGGTAGTCTTTATACATCAAACTTCCAGAATTTTATTTAAATTATTAAATTTATGGTGATTTTTTAAGATTAATTAAGTTTAAACTGATTTCCTGTATGAGGGGTAGGATAAATCCTAAAACAAAATTTCAAATTACATCAATATACTGGAATTTTTAAGTCTGTCAATGTCGTGAAGCCATTTTCTTGAAGGATCCACATATGGGTCCAAAAATGGCTTGGCATCCGCCATAATTCCTAATATAATTAACAAGTATATAAAACTTATTTCTGCACAATTTTACCACTATTGCTTTAGTTTCTTGATGTTTTAACTTTATTCCAGGGGGCTAAGTGAAATCATGAACCAATGTTGCTAATTTTTAATATCCAACAAGAATTGTCATCAATGAACATTTTTGGAGAATTTCAGCACCCTAGCTTGTATCAGTCGGTATCTATCCGGGTTTCAACAAACAAACTAATATGAGGGCATCTCAAAATAACTTAAAACTAATTTTTAAAAAATAATAAAATTAAAAAAATACCAAATTTTGTTATTGTAATAATTTGGACGTAACCCATTCAATATTGTTTATATACCCTAAACAATATTGAATACATTAATACTTTTATGTCTTACATCAAAGATAATTTTAAAAAAAATATCTCCAGTAAATAAAATTAATGGTTCTAAATACTAAATTATAATTTCAAAAACAAAAAAAAGCGTTTACAAGTATTTTATAAGTCAACTAAGAAACATATTTAAATAAGTCGGCTGCAACTACCTAATTAAATATATTACTCAGTTAATTCCACTGAATCATACTGTTATATTTTGCAATAGAAACTGCTCAGATTATGAAATTCACTAGATTCCAAACAATTTGGGTTACATCGCAAGACACAACAAATTTTTTAACATCATAAAATCGTACATCCTTTAGAATGTTAGTTTGAAAACGGTCTAGCTCACAAACGGACATGGCTATTAAATTTCACTTTATTTATAAACATAAAAATGACACATGTTTGTAAATAGTATTTGTTATTAAATCCCAGTCAAATATTTTTAAATTTTGTTAATGAGTATTGTTATTTCAAAAATTATTTTGTAATGTGTTGTCGTTATCAATAACATAAATTACACTGTAAGTATGTCAAAAAGACACAGAAAAACGCCGAGACACCTAAACTTAATTTTGGGTCGTAGAATCTAGTGGCATACTCCGTTTGGAAAAGTTGGGTCAAAATAGGGAGATATTGCGTTTGAAAGTATGAACTTTTATGAGGTGATATTTTATTTTTTATAAATTTTGAAAAAAGTTTTCACGCATAGACATACGAACTAATTATGAAAAACTAAATATATATGCCTAATAATTCCAATGGACTTTAGTTTCATTTATTTAATTTTCTATTAGTGTGAGTTTTGTTTTTAAATCACCTCAAAAATAGTTTAATCTTTAAAATGCAATATTTCCCGATATTGACCCAACTTTTCAAAACGGAGTATGTCACTAGATTTAAAATTAAGTTCACGTGTTTCAGCGTTTTTCTGTGTCTTTTTGAAAGTTCAAATTTTACGAAAAGTGTTATTTTTTAATAAAATTTGTAACCAATTGTATATTGCGTATGTCTTATAAAGAATTATTAAGTGTTTCTAACCTTAGACGATTTTGGATGTATAGAAACCATTCCAGATAGAATGATAAAACGTTTGGACATTGAGTGAGAGAATAGACAAGAAAATATAAAATATAACTGCAAAACAAGTTTTAAATCTAGAAATGTCGGGTAAGCAGATTTCTTACTAAAAAGGGTGGTTATTCACCAAAAAGTAACTAC